>NW_026555344.1:15807073-15843748 GCF_029017545.1 Prosopis cineraria
GTGAATTTTTCATTAAACTCATAAATAATTTGATTGATTTGACAGTTTTTTTAGAATAAGTATAAGTATTCAAAACACAAAATCACACTATGCCAAAAACATGCAAAAAAAAAAAAGCATATAAAAATAAATTAACTACTCATATCATAAAAAAAACACAAAATCAACAATTAAATTTCATGGAAATGAATTCAAAAAATAAAAAATACACAAAAATATTTGCACGACTCAAATAAATTGGCATTAAATTAGAGAATCAATATTATTGTAATGATGTCAACTATATTTTAAATACGGATATTTATCTTAAAAAACTGCCAAATCAATCATAGAAATTTTTAAATTAATGTGTCTTAAATAATAAGTAGCATGCAAAGATGGACTATTATAAATTTCATATTACCTTAGAATAATTTAATTGATTTGGTAACTTTTTTAAGAATAAATATCCATATTCAAAAATAGCTGACCTTGGTGTAATAATGTTGATGCTCTAATTTAATTGCTGAAATATTGGACAACATTCTTTTGAATTTTTTTTTTTAACTTTTTTGAGTTCATTTCCATCTTAATTAATTGTTACTCACATTAGCCTCTATTTAAATCAATTATCCATTATCCCAGTCGTGCTACTCAAGACTTAAATCAATTGTGGTCTCATTCGAGTGCTCATGTGCATTTGTTTCTTGCAACTTCTTTTTTGTTTCTATTTCTCTATTCATATTTTGATTTAATTTATTATTTATGGAGAATTGACCATGCTATGTGCTGCAAGTTATGGCTCCATGATTTGATGTTGTCCATACTATCAACTCACTCTGAAACTATTAGAGAATTAGAATTTAAGTGATTCGCATGTGGACAATGATGAGTTACAAGGTAGATTTAAGAGAGAAAAATCACAATCATCATCTTCTTATCTGATTTCTATCATCTTTAACTTCTAGAAAGGTATCCAGATTTTAGTTGTCTCTTACTATTATCATGCTGCATCTTTTTTATATATGTAAACAAAATTGGAGGATTAGAATTTGGGTAGTTCAGATGTTGACGATGATGGGTTACAAGGTGGATTCGAAATAGATAAATCCAAATAATCATCTTCTTCTTCAATTTCTATCATTTCTACCTTCTGGAAGATATACAAATTTCAGTGTTTCTTACTATTATCATGATGCATCTTACTTCACATCTTCTAACTCCAGTTATATGTTTTAGTTCATTTCAATAGATTGTTAAACTCACTATTATTAAGTAATAGTTCTCCTAGCCTTAACTTTTGTGGCTCTTTACACTTGAATAATAGTTAATTGGTTAGACGTAGTGGATATAATGAATATGATATAATGAATATGATTGTTTAGTGAGGTTCTTTTTTTAAATTGGTGTTGTACACCACTCTGACATGTATTTTCAATACAATTGCTAACATTTTGTTGAACTTAAAAAAAATAAAATTATGAAATTGCAAATTGATGGCTCACTTAGAAACCATTGGAGGATTAGAATTCATATTAAAATTATTTGATGCAATTTCTTTTTTATTTCTATTTCTCTATTACTTATTGTTATTTTGTTTTTTTTCTGTTATATTTTGAGAATTATTTGATGCATATATGTGACATTTTAGGGTGAACATATTCATGCTATCATGAAGAAAACTTTCCTTTAAAAGTGTTTGTCTCAATTGAAAGAAGGCAAGGTGTATGTTATTTCTCAGTTTGATATTGGTTAGAACATCGGATTGGATAGGACTAAATAAACTTTCAATTCCCTATTTTACTACCTTCATGACATGTGGACAATTTGCTTATTAATCTTTAATTTTGGCAATATTAGTTTATCTCTTCATGATATTATTCTCTAGGCACCATTTATTAAGCTTTTTTTTTTTGGTGGTGTAATCCATTGTCTTAACTCTCCTCATCAAATCAAATTTGATTCTACTTGCATTAAAAAAAATAGCTAATGATGGGATGTTATTAATATCAATTTTAAACATCCATATGATGATCCTCATCAAATCTTATTATCCAATAATAACTAATTTATTTGTGCATTTTTTTTTGCAAGAGTTATGTATTTTTGTATATGTTTTTTATATACGAGAAATGTTCTTTTTTAAATATGTAATTGCTGCTTTTTTTTTTTACAAAATAAGTATAAACAATATATACAAATATACTTAGATTTAAAATTGATATTGTACTATATGCAATTATATCTATTCAAGTATTAAGTTGTCCATTTAAAAAAACTTGATTTATTTGGTAGCTTTTAAAAAAATAAGTAATAATTCACGCACGCAAAATATGCACATAACTTTGGGGGAAGAAGCATATAAAAATACTTACTTTTTAATGACTCATATTAATTAAAAACACAAAATTGCATTATACAAAAAAAAACATGTAAAAAAAGCATGTAAAAAAAATAACTACTTATGTTATAAAAAAACACAAAATCAGAGGTTAAATTAGATGGAAATAAATTCAAAAAATACAAAATACAAAAAAATATTTGCAATACCCAAATCAATTAACATTGAATTAGAGAATCAATATTGTTGTACCAATATCAACTATATTTTGAATGCATAAATTTATTCTTAAAAAACTACCAAATCAATTAGAAAAATTTTTAAATTAATGTATCTTAAATAAAAAAAAGCTTACAAAAATGCATTTTTGCAAATTTACATTAACTTTGATACAATAATGAGTATTTCTCTATTAGTGTTAGCACTCATGATTATGATTATTCTATATATCTATGGATTTCTCTACACTTTGTTATGTTCACTGACATGGGTGGTTGTAAGACCAACGATAAATACTTAATAGGTTCTCCTCTTTTGTATTTTCAGCTATTTTGCTTTCAATTGCTTAGATCCTATAGGTATTGTGTGTGAGTACACAATGTTTTATTTTTAAATGTCATTAGAAAAATATATGGCTCGAGTGAAATTAAGAAGTTGGATAAGGATAGTAAGTAGCAAATAAAAGAGGGTTCATATAGAGTTTGAGGATCCCAAGCATGTATATTGTTATGCATTCACTTTACTATATCATAATTATAAATTACTCACATTATACAGTAACATCATTTATAGCTTGTGAGGTTGATTTTAATCTAACCAATTTTGATTGTAATATTTTATTTAAGTTCAAATCAATCTCTATATCGGCTCTCATCTATTTAATGCATATACTTTATTTAGAGCATTATTCTATGCTAGTGCTTTTTTTAAAAATTGTGCATAGTTTCATTGCTCCTTTTTTAGACAATGGATGTTTCTTTAGCTAGAAACAACACTAATATCATTTATTTAATGCATATTTTTTTGTTTATAATTTTAATATATCTTGATGCATTTTTTAAATAGCTTCAAGTGTGTGTGTGAAATTATATGCGTTTTGTGAGTTTTATTAATTACTTAAAAATATTTGATAATGAAAAACCTATATGACACTTTCATGATTGTACCCCCGATCTCAAATTATAAGACACTTTAAAATAAAATTACACATACCAATAAAATTCATTAAATATACTTAACAACCATACTTTTTGAAAACAAAAATACAAACTTTTAAAAATATTTTTCATTTAATACTCCATTTGTTGAAGAATATTAAAGAGAAAGAATATATGAGAAGGGTAATATTAGAAAAACATTATTAATGAAACCTTATTTTTGTCAAAATGTCTTATATTTTAGGACATCAAATTTCCTCAAAAAGTATCTTATAATCTAAAATAGAGGTAATATCTAATTAATTTTTACAAAAAATTTTGTTTCAGTATTTAAAATTCAAGTTCAATAATGACTTAGTCTTAGTAACTGCCGCAAGCATCATGGGTCTTCCATCATCACCCAATTTAATTAGATATTCACAATTAATTTTAAATATATATTTGATTTTTTGTTATTTTAAAAATATATCAATTTTAATTTTATTAATTTTATTTTGTTATTATATATATATATATATATATAAAATTTTACTTCAATTGAGTATAAAAATGGAGATATAGAATATATTGATATTTTTAAACATGTATGTCTACCTCTTTGAAATGTTTATGTCATTTTTTACTACCATTTAGAGTATTAAGATGAGAATACAACCTTCTAAGAAAAATAGAAATAAAAATTAAATTTTTATTAGTAGTAGGCTATTAAAAAAATAGGAAAGAAGAAATCTTTTATTAATTAATAGTGATGTATAAACTCCAACTTTATTTGATAAAAAAGTTTGTTGATCTAGGAAATGAGTTAACAAAAACCATATGCACTACAAAACAAATTAACCATACCTTGAGTGTTTTCATTGTATCTTCAAAAGTGAAAATGATATTTTTTTTATGGGATTTCTTGGTCTCATCCAATCCTATCCCGATTCCAAACAAGATGAGATCACTTGCAAGACGGGATGTAATGGAAAATGTGACGAAAATTTAAATTTTTTATAATAGGACACAAGATAAGGTTGTCTCGATCCATCTCATGATCATGCCTACTATTCACTCAACTACTTATATAAAGTATATACTATAATTAACCTTGGCCTTTAATTTTGATTTTGCATCAAAAATATTGTTAAGAATGTTATCATCAAAATCTAAATTGTCATGATTTCTTCGTGCAAAAATTACTATTTAATAATTACATATATATTGGAATATTATATAATATATTGATATTTATTTAATATTAATTTGTGTAAAATTTAGAATAGGACAAGACATCCTAACACTGAAAGAGGATAGAGTTAAAAAAATGAACCAACTCATGAGTTGTAGGTTGACTTGTGACAAGTCATAGGCTAAAATTTTTTCACACCATACCACTAAACGTGGGTTGGCAGGTTGCCCATGTTAGATAAGGAGGTGCGGCGAAAGATTAAAATTCTAAAGTCTATATCCTGATATAGACCGAACAAACTCGTTTAAGTCAAGGTGGATAGAAAACTTACCTTTTAATTCTTTAAAGTTAGCGTACATTCTCTTCAAGAGTTTAGATCTCAGGAGCTAATAACGTAGATTTACTCCCTCTACCGGTATCCACACGAACAGCTCTCTAACTCGAACAGCTTGCTAGCACTCTCAACGTCCGTTCTTCTTTGAACATTAATTTTCCTTTCTATAAGATGTTTCGTGACTCTTAGAGTGTTTTTGCCGTCAGAACTTTTTTAACTCTCTTTCCTTTCATAAAGGACATCCTTATCTATAAATAGTATATAGAGAAGGATTTTCGTCTTTCACTTAAAAGTCTACAAAAATTTAATTAAATTTATCTCATAAATTTAATTCATAATATCATATCTAATTTAAATTTATCTTATAAATTTAAACTATAAAACTGACATGATGTTCTCTCATATCATGTTAATTATTAAATTTAATCTATCATATAAAATTAAATTTAAAACTAACATAATATAATATAATATAATATAATATAATATAATATATCACATATACATATTATATTATATATTTACACGAATATGTATATATGCATATATATATATATATATATTTCAAATATATGTATATAATTATATTTTAAATTTTATATTTCATATAAATATATATATATAAATATTTATCAAATAAATATTCAAATATATATATATATATATGTATATATATAATTCTTTCACCCTATATTACATTCATTGAATCTAGACATATTCTAGATTTATTAAACTTGGACATTATAACTCGAGTTAGGCTGTTCTTGTATGCGACCTTATAGGCCTATATGAAATTAGCAATAGGCTAATTACGCTATCAGCCTACAAGTTACAATTGACTTTTAGCAAGACATTGCAACTATCCAATTTACATGAGGGTCAATCATCCAATATAACCTATCATGCAGCCATATCACATCCCTTTTATCACAAGATATTTCGGTCAAGCATAAGACATGGAATTATCATTCTCCTTTACCTGACCGTTACTTTCTCAATCTCTGAGTAGACTGACAGTAGCAATGGAAAAACATTTTCTATTGTAGTATAGCCATATATTTTCTCAGTCTTACTCATCGAGAGGCCTAGTAATATCTTTCACTTAATGTGAGAGACAAATTCCATCTTGACCACTCATATTCCTTTACATGAATATTACTAAACTCAATCATAGCCTTTATGATCACCTGATCAGAGGTAATTTTTGACTAGGTCAAAGTTCAGTGGTCATCATGTAGAAATCCATGATGATCTCATGTCAAAGGACTTAGTGATATAGTTACATATGAGATAAGCTTATAACTTGTACCATGCAGCTTTCTCATAGGGAGTTGGTCCAGCACCTTGTACTCTTTCAAATGCCTATGACTTTAATTTATATCTCTATAATTAATCAAAGTTATACTAGTCTTGTTTCATCTATGATCCCTTAAAGATGACTGACCAGAGACATTTAGGACAATTACTGTAGTTTGTTCAGGGATACAGTTATCATATTGAACATGCAATTGTTATGATAACAAAAGAGAAATTCATTAAACAACAATGTATATAGTACAATGATTGCCCTAGGGCATAATTTCCAACATCCTCCTACTTGCACTAGGTATAATCATTAATTTGTCTAATTCCCATTGTCCTGACATGATGCTCATGCTTCATCTATGTAAGAGGCTTTGTAAGAGGATCAGCAACATTATCTTCTCCTGCTACTTTGCATATTTTTATATCACCTCTATCATTAATCTCTCTGATAAGGTGGAAACACCTGAGTATATGCTTGGTCTTTTGGTATGACCTTGGCTCCTTACTCTGTGTAATTGCACTGCTATTGTCACAGAACAAGTTTATTGGATTTGAGATGCTAGGCACCACTTCTAGTTTAGCAATAAACTTCCTGATCTAAATGGCTTCTTTAGCTACATCTGATGCTGCTATATACTCAACTTCTATTGTAAAATCAACTATTGTGCTCTGCTTTGAGCTTTTCCAGCTCATTGCCCCACCATTTAAGGTGAACACATATCCTAATTGTGATTTAAGGTCATCCTGGTCAGTTTGGAAGCTTGCATTTGTGTAACCTATTACAACTGGCTCGTCATCCAATCCGCCATATACCAAGAATCAATCCTTAGTCCTTCTTAAGTACTTTAGGATATTCTTGACAGCAGTCTAATGATCCTCTCCTGGATCTACTTGATATTTGCTGGTCATACTTAAGGCAAATGAAACATCTGGTTGAGCGCACAATATGGCATACATGATAGATCTAATTGCCGAGGCATATGGAACCTTACTCATGCAATCTCGTTGATTTTATGTACTAGGAAACTGGCCTTTGTTAAGATGAATGCCATGAAACATGGGGATGAAACCCCTCTTTGAATCCTGCATATTGAACCTATACAGTATCTTGTCTATGTATGTGTTATGACTTAGGCCTATCAGCTTTTTGGATCTATCTCTATAGATCTTAATCCCAAGGATGTAAGTGGCTTTACCTAAGTCCTTCATAGAGAAAGATTTTTCTAACTAAGACTTGACATTCTGCAAGGTAGGAATGTCATTCCCAATGAGTAGGATATCATCTACATATAGCACTAAAAATATAACTGTGCTGCCATTAACCCTTTTATAAATACAACGTTTATCAATGTTTTGAATGAATCCAAACGCTTTGATTACTTCATCAAAATATTGATTCTAGTTCTGAGATGCTTACTTCAATCTATAAATGGATCTTAGAAGCTTGCACACCTTTCCAGAGTCCTCTAGACGTATAAAACCTTTAAGTTGTGTCATGTACACTTCCTCAAGTAGACGTCCATTAAGAAATGCTATTTTAACATCCATCTGCCATATTTCATAGTCATAATGTGTTGCAATGGCAAGGAGGATTCTGATTGATTTGACCATTACAACTGGTGAAAAGGTTTCATCATAGTCTATACCATAAGTTTGGGTGAATCCTTTTACAACCAATCGTACCTTGAAGACATTTACTTTGCCATTCATGTTAATTTCTCCTTAAAAGCCTACTTACACCTGATAGTTTTTATTCCTTCAGGTGGATCGATTAAGGTCCATACCTTATTATCGTACATGGATTGTATTTCAGAGTTCATGACATTTAGCCATTTCTTAGAATTTAATCCTACTATGGCTTCTTAGTAGGTGGTTGGTTCATTGTGTTCAATGAGCAACACATCACAACATTCAGTAATCAGAAATCCATATCTCTGAGGATGATGCCGTGTCCTATCAAACCTTCATGGGCCTTGTGTTATTTGAATAGGCTCATTTACTTCTTGTGAGTATCCTTAGTTTTTCATCTGTGACTCTATGCTATTTTGTGGTTCTTGAATTTCTTCAAGATGTATCTTGCTCTCAATAGTTCTTTTAGAGACAAATTTTCTTTCTAGAAAGATACCATTTCAAATTACAAATACTTTGTTATCGGTGGGATTATAGACATAATATCTGTTTGTTTCTTTAGGATACCCCACAAAAAGGTACTTTGTAGATTTAGATGCTAACTTGTTTGAGGCTTGTTTTTTAACATAAACCTCACTTCCCCAAATCTTGAGAAAAGACAAACTAGGTTTTTTCCCAATCCATATCTCATATGGTGTCTTCTCAATTGCCTTAGATGGAACACTGTTCAGTGTGAATGCAGTTGTTTCTAGTACATGGCCCCAAAATGATAGAAGAAGATCTACTTGTCTCATCATAGATCAAACCATATCTAATAGTGTTCGATTTCTTCATTCAAAAACATCATTCCATTATGGTGTTGCTGGAGGAGTTAATTGTGAGACTATCCCACAACTCCTGTGATGATCAATGAATTATTGGCACAAATATTTACCTCCTCAATTAGATTAAAGAGTTTTAACAGTCTTGCTAAGTTGGTTTTGTACTTTTTGGAATAATTTAAAAATTTTAAAAGATTTAGATTTGTGTTTCATTAGGTAGATATATCCATATCTATTGTAGTCATCAATAAAGGTAATGAAATATAGATAACCCCCTCTAACAGCTGTGCTCATTAGTCCACATACATCTATATGTACGAGTTCCAAAAAGTCATTAGCCCTCTCACCATGCCTAGTAAAAGGTGCTTTCATCATCTTTCCTAATAACAAGATTCACAAGTGTCATAAGATTCTCAATATGGACTTGAGAAGTCCATCTTGATGGAGCTTAGAAATGCATTTCTCATTTATATGGCTAAGACGACAATGTCATAGGTAGGTTGGATTCAAATCATTAGATTCGATCCTTTTAGTAGTTACGTTATAGATGTCTTCATTACTAGAATGTTCCAGATTTAAAAGATAATGACCAAAATGCAAATCACCATTAGCATAAAAAATATCATTTCAATAAATAGAACATTTACCATTTTCAGTAATGGAAGTAAAACCTTCCTTATCCAAATAAGAAAGAGAAATAATGTTACTACTTAAAGCAAGAGCATAATAGCAATTGTTCAAAACTAACAAAAGCCCACTGGGCGAAAGTAATTCATAAGTGCCTACGGCTAAAGCAGCAACTCTTGCTCTGTTTCTAACTCGTAGGTCCACTTTGCCTTTCATTAACTTTCTACTATGTCTGAGACCCTGCATATTTGTACAAATGTGAGAACCACATGCAGTATCTAATACCCATGTAGAAGAAGTAGAAAGGTGAATGTCTATAACATAAATACCTGAAGGAGTAACCCCACTATCCTTCTTTTTTTTCAGATCTTCCAGGTAGAGCTTATAGTTCCTCTTCTAATGACCTAGTTCATTGCAAAAGAAGCAAACTCCTTCCTTTGGAGGCTTTACCTTCTTGGCTGGAGGCTTGGTTTTGGACTTGTCGACTCTTTGGTCTTACCATCTGAGCCTACCCTTTCCCTTGCCCTTGCCTTTGCTTTTCTTTTTCATATCCTTTCCTTTTTAAACCATCAAAAATAGTGCTAGGATTTTTCTTAATGTTTTGCTTAGCAGTTTTAAGCATCCCATGTAGTTCAGAAATAGATTTTTCCATGTCATTCATGTTATAATTCATAACAAACTGGTCATAACTTTCTGGGAGTGAGTTCAAGATCAAATCTGTAGCCAACTTATGGCTTAAGGGAAATCTGAGCCTCTCAAGGTGATCAATATAACTCTTCATCTTTAAAACATGAGTGCTAACTGATACACCCTCAGCCATCTTGCAAGAATGTAAGGCCTTTATGGTCTCATACCTCTCTTGCCTTGCCTGTTGCTGGAACATTTTCTTAATATGTACAATCATCTCATAAGCCTCCATGTGTTCCAAATCTCTTTGAAATTCTAGAACCATAGTAGCTAGCATTAGGCATCATACATCCACCAAGTCATTGGTGTGCTTTGTGTAAGCATCCCTTTGAGCTCTTAGAGCGTTGGCTACAGGATCCTCAGGAATAGGTTTATCTAAAACATAAACCTTTCTTTCCTGCTTGAGAACAATTCTCAAGTTCCTGAACCAATCAAGAAAGTTTATCTCATTGAGTTTGTCCTTCTCAACGACTGATCGCAACAATAGTGTAACCGTGTTACTAGTTGACATGATTCTACAATAAAATACACAAAGTTAATTTGATATATCTCCCACTAAAACTAACAACCCTCAAATTAGATTAGTGTACTAAGACCCATATTTCACTTAAATTTAAGTCCGCTTTAATAGGATACTTAAAATTAAGTTATTTAGGTAGGTAACTCGTTTACCAATTACATCACATGTAACTCTTAGATCTTTATAGGATTCAATCATTATATGATCCGACATGTTCAATCTCATCTAATGCCTTGAGATCTAAAACTATTTTGATAATCTTAATTAAGTCAGACAATAATGAATCTTTGTGAGTAGCACCATTACTCATGCTTGTCTCACCAAGATAACCCAAATGTATCCACTTTGGTGGATCCTGTATTTGAGTGATCTAGATTTTGAAAAGTATTCATTAATTGATAGCATTACAACTTAAGATTTTGATCAAAGGGTTAGATTTATTAATTTAATAAATGTGTAAAGTGAAAGTAATTGTATCTCATACAAAATCATGCATATTATGATCTAATCAAAAGCATAATAAACATGATATAATATGACTTACCTAACCTATGTCCATCCCAAGCCAATGAGAGGACCTCTCTAAGAAGATAAATTACATCAAGAAACCTCATTTATCCATATGAGGGGATTGACATGAGAAGAAAATGCACATTCAGAGTTTATAGAGAGAGGCATGACACGCAGGTCGTATTTAAAATTTACAACCCTTGTAAAACTAGAGCCATATATGTCACCATACCCAAACAACTTCAAGGCAAAGAAAACACGATAAATAAATAATTTATATTACGCAGCGCCCCTAGAGCTTTCGAAAAGCTTATTTTCTTTGAATGAGTTGCTGCCTTAGACCCTTTAGATTCATCAATCATATTGATAATCCAGCCTAAACTATATGAGAACGTGAATGAACAATTATGACATTGAGAATGCATATCATATAGCTAAATATTAATCATATTAATTTATTTAAATTCATATAAATTTGAATTTATATAAAATGAGTTTATAGATATATATGTTTTGAAAATATCACATGAAAAACATATATAAATTTTAAAAATATCACATATAAATTTCAAAAATCTCAAAGCAACGTTCATCTAAAGAAATTCATCACATGAAGATTTAAGAACGTAATCAACCAAAACCCAACTTAAATGAAAATTTGACCTGGCTCTGGTACCACTGTTGGATAGGGAGGCACAGTGGAAGATTAAAATTCTAAAGTCCCTATCTTGATATGGCTGAATGAACTCGTTTAAGTTAAGGTAGATAGAAGAGTTACCTTTTAATTCTTTGCAATTAGCACACGTTCTCTATAAGAGTTTGGATCTCAGGAGTTGATAATGTAGATCTGCTCCCTCTATCGGTATCCACACGAACAATTCTCTAACTCAAACAACATGCTAACGCTCTTAGCATTCATTATTCTTTGAACATTAATTTTCCTTTTTATAGGGTGTTTCGTGGCTCTCGGAGTGTTTTGCCGTCAAAACTTTTCTAACTCTCTCTCTTTTCATAAAAGACGTCCCTATCTATATATAGTATATAGAAAAGGGTTTTCGTCTTCCACTTAAAAGCCTACGAAAATTTAATTAAATTTATCTCATAAATTTAACCTATAATATCATATCTAATTTAAATTTATCTTATAAATTCAAATTATAAAACAGACATAATATTCTCTCATATCATATTAGTTATTAAATTTAATCTATCATATAAAATTAAATTTAAAACTAACATAATATAATATAATATAATATATCACATATACATATTATATTATATATATATATATATATGAATATATATAATTATATTTTAAATTTTATATTTCATATAAATATATATATATATATATATAAAAATCAATATTTATCAAATAAATATTCAAATATATATGTGTGTGTGTGTGTGTGTGTGTGTGATGAGAATAGTTGAAGATGAAGAAATTATAAATGAAGAAAAAAAAAGAAAACAAGATATGCATAAAAACATAAGACAAACAAGAATAGAAACAGAAAGAATAAAGAAAGGATAAGAGATAATGAATAATAATTTATGGTTTATACATGCACAGATAGAAAAAATAGAATTATAAATATTTGATAGAGAAAATGGAATAAATTATGCAAAGAAAAAAGATAAAGAAATAAAAAAAACTAGAAGAAGAAATAGAAAGAGAATTAGGAGGAGAAAATGAAATAGATGAAGAAGAATGGGAGAATAGAAATAGATCTGTAGAAATAATGCTAGGAAATTATAATTATAAACCTAGAAAGAAAAATAAATCAAAACCTTAAAATAATGCAAAAATTAATATGGTACAAACAATAAATGACATAGAAAATGAATTAGAAAGTCAATCTGAAGAATTAGAAATAGAATTTCAAAATTGTTACAAAATGAAGAAAGAGAAGAAAGAGAAGAATTATAAAAAATAAAACAAGAATATAAACATATGATAAATAATAATTTTGAAGAAGGATTTGTAAATATACAAAATTCACAAATAGTAATTCAAGATCAACAACCATATAGAATACCTCAAAATTTTGTAACACCTAATTTAGATAATCCATCCTATAATAACAAAAATATAGAATCAAGTAAAATATCTGAAGAAAATAGAGATGAAAGAATGATGGAACCAAATGAAAGAGAACAATATTATGAAATAGATTTTATAAATTTAAATAAACAAGAATGTAATAATATACCTTTTCAGGCTACATTCAATATACTGAAAAATAATGAATTTATACCCACACCTTTAGCACAATATGAAAGTAAACAAATATCAAATTCAAGAATATGGTTAAATTTAGATTATAATTTAAACAATATTTAAGTAATAGAAGAATGAAAAAAGCAACATTAATAGCATTAATAGGAAAAAATGTAGATGTAAATACTGCAAATATGTTAATAGAAGCAACATTTTTTAGGAAATGTAAAAAATTGGTGGAATAAAAAATCTCAAGAATATAGAGAAAAATTTAGAAGACTAGATAAAAGTTATTATAGTAAAAGAGAATATTATACTATGTTAATAGATAAATATATAAAAATATTATTAAATGAATTTGGAGGAATAAGTATGGATATAAATGAAATGAGTAAACAAAAAAAAGTAATAAAAATATTACATGAAATAGAATTATGTTCATTAGAACCAGAATATTTAAATGCTTTTATATGTAAATACAAAAAATATTATTATGAAGCTGGATTAGAAGATTTAAAAGAAGAAAGATTCTATTTAGACTTATTTTATAAAAAACTATCAAAATTAATATCAGATATGATATTAGAAGATTATTATGATACTTATAAAGTAACTTCAGAAGGAGATAGATGATACAAGACAAGGTCCAATAAATGTTTGAAATAAAATAGACACTATGGGAAGAAGAGAATTATTTTAAAAAAAATATATAGCTGATAAATGTAGAACTGTATGGAGAAATATGAAATATTATAAAACTAACAAAACAATATTAACATGTGGAGAGATAATGAAAGGACATAAATGGGGATGTAAACTAGAAAAATATGAAAAGAAAAAGAAGAAAAGAAAATTAAAATTAAAATTCAAAAAATATCCTCAAGAAAAATATTAAAAAACATAAAATATAAACCAAGAAAATTCTTTAAAAGAAGAAAAAGAAAAAACATAAATTATAATAAAAGACTTAAAAAATGTAAATGTTATAATTGTGGAGAATTAAGACACATATCACCTAACTGTCAAAGTAAAAAAGATAAGAAAATTATGAAAATAATAGAAGAAGCATATAAAGAAAATTTAGAACCTATAAAATATGATGAAGAATTATCTAAAATAGAAAATGAATAAAATAATTCAGAAACAAAAAATTATAAATTAAAAATAATTAGTAAAATTGACTCTGAAAATAGTGAATCTGAAGAAGAAGAAATGAGTTATATATATATATATATATATATGATAAATAGGTTAGAAGATAAACCTAAGAGTAGTAATCAAAATGATTATGATGAATATGAAGAAGTTGTAAGTGCAGAAGAAGGAATAGTTCAAAAAGAATGACTTTTAATCAAAAACAATATGAAAAGATAAGAGATTCAAAATTAAATTTAAAACTTAAAGAATTAAAAAATGAAAGTTTTATGAAGAAAGTTGGAAAACTTGTGAAGTCTAAGAAACAAAAAAATATGCATGTGTAGTATTAGAAAAGAAACATCCTATAGAATCAACATTAACAGAAGAAATATTAAGAATACCTTTGATAAGTAAATCTTTAATAGATGCTGAAATTAATAAATTATCATTTAAAGATGAAGTAACAAAAATATATATTGCTGGAGTATAATTATTAGTAAAAGCTTATTTTCAAGAAGGAAAAAATTCACCAATAGAATTATTAATAACTGATGGAAGAATAATAAGTAGTGTTAGAGATAATATTTTAGGAATATTAATTGGAAGCTTAATATATCAAAAACTAAAATTTACAATAAATACTAACTTTTGTATTTCAAGAGCAGAGGAAAATATGAATAAAACCATACTAATATATCATAAATTAGGAGGAATAAAATTATTATCAGGATCAAGAACAATAATTATAAATGCTATGATAGGATTAATATTTACAAATGAGTATAAGATTTATAAAAGAAATAAAGAAAAATTAACAATTGATAAACATTTTATACCTATATTACAAGAAATAGAATTAGACCTAACTAGAATAATAATACCTGAACAATTAAGATTAGAATTAGATAATATAATAGGATATTATGAAAATAAAAATAATTCAAGAAAATTGATAGTTAATGATAATATAGGACAAAGAACATTAAGAATAAGTACACCAACATTAAATATAAATATAAATCAACCTAATATTAGAAAAAGTTTTAGTTTTGAACCAAGACCTAGTACAAGTAGAGGATTATCTAGACAAGAAAGATTATTACTAAAATCTACAACTGAGACACCAATAACTTCAAACTTAGAACCAATAAGACCTAAAACACCAATAGAAAACAATAATTATATAGCTATATAAGTAAAACAAGATGCTAATTGGATAGATGTAATGACTTTAGTAGAACCAAGAGAGCAAAAAAGTACAATACAATTAGGATTAACAAATAATAACCTTGAAGCAACAAATGAAGGAAATAGAACAATATATTCAATAAGAATAAATGAAAGAGATGTGTTAACTATAAAATTATGAGTAATAGATGATGATGATAATAATAATCAATGTAAAATAATCTTAGGAATAGATTTCTTAGAACAAGTAAAACCATGGAGAATACAACAAGAAAGAATTATGATAAATATTAATCATCAAATAATAGTAATCCAAAAGATAAAATTAATGTGACAAAATTATATTACATATTGATAAAATTTAATTATCAAAAATATAGATCTAGAAAATATCATACTTTAATCGATACAGGAGCAAATATTTCAGTAGCAAAAGCAAATGTATTACTAGATGAATTATGAAAAAGAAAAATAAAGTATTAAGAATGCAAGGGGTAGGACAAGAAATTAATTGTATTGAATTAGAAGAAAGAAAAATTATGGTACAAATAGGAGAATATGAATTAAAAATAAGAAAATTAAACTAATATAATGATAACTCATGTGATGTAATATTAGGAATAGATTTTATTGAACAATATTATTCTTTACATATGTTTGAAAAGGCAATAATATTAACAACACCTTGTAAACACCAAGTATGGAGAGTAAGAGTAACTAAACCTTATAGTAGAAGAGATGAAAAATTTTAAAAGAAAACAGAAGAATATGAAGTACAGTTTCCACCAAATAAAAAAACTTTTGTATAATAATGAAGTTATAAATTCAATAAAAATGTTAAATACTGCAAAAGAAATTAAGACAATTGAACAAAGATTATTAGAAAATTATAGTAATAATCTTTTAGTTCATTGAGAAAAATCTAAACCTTTAGCAAAAATATAATTAAGAGATTATAGTAAAGAAATAAACTGTAAACTATACCCTTGGATAGAAAATGATAAAAAAAAATTATTATGCACATTAATGAAATGGAACAATATGATTTAATAAGAGAAAGTAGATCTGAATATTCATCACCTGCTATGATTGTAGTAAAACATGGTGAAGAAAAAAGAGAAAAGTCAAGATTAGTAATAAATTATAAAAAATTAAATAAATTAAAAATAAGAAATAGATATCCAATCCCAAAAATAGATTTATTATTTGATTTGATAAGAGAAAAAAATATATTCAGTAAGTTTGATTACAAATCAAGATTTTTCAAATAAAATTAGAAGAAGAAAGTAAAAAATATACTGCTTTTAGTACATCAGAAGGTTTGTATGAATGGAATGTATTACCTACAGGATTTCATAATAGTCCTGGTATATTTCAAGAATATGTAACAAAATTATTATTGCCAATAATAGATTTTGCTGTCATATATATAGATGATATTTTGATATTCTCAAAAGATAAAGAAGAACATGAAAAACATTATAATAATTTATAAATCTTATAGAAAAAAAGGATTAAATATATCACCTAAAAAAGATGAATTAAAAAAAGAAAGAATAGGATTTTTAAGATAATGCATAACTAATAATAGAATAGAATTACAAGAACATATTAGTAAGAAAATACTGAAATTTGAGGAAATTTAAAAAAAAAAAAGAATTTCAATCATTTTTAGGATCAGTAAATCAGGCCAGAAACTATATTCCAAACTTATCAAAATTAATAGCAAAAATAAGTAAATTAGCTAGAGAAAAGACAATATGGATATGAGATAAAGAAAAAGAAAAAATAGTGAATCAGATAAAAATTTTATGTCAAAATCTACCTAAATTAACTATTCCAATAAATAATGATGTAATATGGATAATATACACAGATGCTAGTAAAAATTATTGGGGAGCAGCTTTATATCACATTAATGAAAAAGGAGAAGAAGTAATAACTAGATATGCAAGTGAAAAATTTAATGATTCTTAAACTAGATATCATTCAAATTGGAAAGAATTTTTAGCAATAGTAAAAGCTTTACAAAAGTTTGAATTATTTATTGTGAATATTAGATTCATTATAAGAACTGATAATACTCAAGTAAAACATTGGTTAAATAAAGGAATAAAAATAACTCAGTTATGTAATAAGATGTTAATCAAATGGTAATCAGATATGTCTTATTATAATTATGAAATTGAATATATTAAAGGAAAAAATATCTTGTGGCTGATTATTTGTCTAGATGGAGTCAAATAGAAGAGAGACAAATATGATGACAAGTAGTGGTGATGGTGGTTCACCTACAGGACCAATAATGACCCCACTAGACCAAGTAATCATGAAGGTAAATATTCTGGAGATGAATATGACCTTTCTTGTTGACAACTAAATGTAAATATGCAAACATTATCTAAATCAGTAGCTCATCTCAGAAATGAGGTGAATATTTTGACAAGTAATATGGAGGACTTAGAGAAATCTAAGGGTCCATTATCCCAATTCCGTTAAAGACAAGTAAAACAAGTAATTGAGTCATCTATTCAAACTCCTGATTCATTATTCCAGCCTCATCCAGTATAGAACCAGAAAAAACTGGTCCAATAATTCCTTTTACTAAAATAGTAAAAGAAGCCCAAAAGTCTAAAGCCTAAATAGTGACAAGAACACTTCAAAATAGTGCACCCACTTCTATCTCTTCTAGGAGAAGAAGTCCAGCCCAATAACTTCACCATCTTTTAAGACTTTAGACCAGTATAATTATTTCAAACTTCTCATTAATAAGACCAACCATTTTGCCCTTCCTAATACCAGTAATATTAAATATGTTTCTCATTATTCCTTCAAAAAGTCATTGTTTATCCAAACACTAACCCTGATCTTGTAAAAACCTTGTATAGTTATGGCTTTATCTACTCAATATATCCTTCTAATGAGATGTCAAAAATATCAAAACTTCTAGAGTCATTAAGGAAGCTGCTAAACATTATTTTAGAATAGTAACTCAATACCGAGTCTTCATTTGGTGTTACTCAACAATAGCTAAAATAACTCCTGACAAATTCTATCCTTCAATTAATCTGATTAAATTTGGGACAATAAGAAGACCATTTGAGTATGATCAAGAAGAAAAAGAAAAAATAATTAATGATGAAGATCTCAGATATAAGATCTCCATTATCAAAGCTCAAAAGTACATATAATTTTTCAGGAGCTCAATAGGACAATTATAGCAGACGAAGAATAGTGGACATACTTCACTGGCCCAACGACATGTATTTTCTCAATAGAAAAAAAATAGCAGAAATTTAAGAAGCTTCAATAATTGGTACCAAAGATTAAGAAATAATTCAATGGATAATGATGAAGGGACAAAGAAGAAAATATGTCATGTATTGTCAGAATATGCTATCCATAATGTAAATATTGTGATAAAAAAAGAGAAGCTGACAAAGGCTCCGAAAACCCTTCTATCAACATGAATATTCTCTATTAGCCTGTCGACAAGTAAAAGAAGACTGAAGAAGATGGAAGAAGAGAAAGTCAAAAAGACTAAGAGCTAAAAAGAATCCTAAACCTATATTGTCTCTTGTAATAATTACTTTAACTTTTCATTTTGTCAAAAAGCCTAAGAAGTTTAAGTTTAGCCTTTTCATTTGTGTCAAAAGTAGTTTTCTCTTCTTGTAATTATTAGAGTTAAAATTAACTAAGGTTATGTAATCAGGGTTGGAATGTCAACTCTATATAAAGCCACATAATCTCTGAGGCAACACACAGCTGAGAACCTTAGAGCTTTCTTAAGCACTCAAGTTCTCTACCTCCTTGTAACCTTGCCTTCTTACTATCAATAAAAGTATTCTGTTCATTTATTTCCTCCTTTGCAAGTATTAAAGATTAAAATGTATAGCTGAGTAATCTTCTTTTAGGGGTTAAGAGGGATTATTATCTAATACTTAACAAGAGATTTGGATTTTCACAATGATCCTAGAAGGGGGATTACTGGTTATGTGTTGTTATGGCTACGCCTCCAGTAGGAAATGAAGGAAGGCTGTATTGTTCTGGTCTGAAGGAAGTGGTTCTGTGAAATCTATAGCTAGGCTTTTAAGACTGTCGGCTTGTTAATCTCAATATGAAAGAGGACTAAGAACCTTTCATGTTCTGCTATGATCTGGATCAGGGTTGGTCAAACCCTGTAGCAATACATAGCCAACTATCATCGTTAATATATATTACATATATATATTGAAAAAATATATATATATTATCTATATTTAATTTTAATATCATGTACATATATCATATATATATATATATATATATTTCAAATATATATAATTATATTTTATATTTCATATTTCATATAAATATATATTATATATTTATCAAATAAATATTCAAATATATATATACTTCATTCACCCTATATTACATTCATTGAATCTAAACATATTTTAGATTCATTAACTTGAACATTATAGCTTGAGTTGGGCTGTTCTTGTGTGTGACCCTGTAGGCCCATATAAAATTGACAGTAGGCTAATTATGCTATCAGCCCATAAGTCACAAGTGGCCTCTAGCAAGACATTGTAACTATCCAATTTACATAGGGTCAATAATCTAATATAACCTATTATGCAATCATATCACATCCATTTTGTCACACGATATTTCGGGCAAGCATGAGACATGGAATTGTCATTCTCCTTTATCTGACCATTATTTTCTCGATCTTGAGTAAACTGACAGTAGCAATGGAAAAACCTTTTCCATTATATTATGGCCATATATTTTCTCAGTCTTACTCATTGAGGGGCCCAGTAATATCTTTCACTTAATGTGAGAGACAAATTTCATCTTGACCACTCATATTCCTCTACATGAATATCACTAAACTCAATCATAGTCTTTATGATCCCTCGATCAAAGGTGACTTTTGACTAGGTCAAAGTTCAGTGGTCATCATGTAGGAATCCATGATGATCTCATGTCAAAGGGCTTAGTGATATAGTTACATATGATATAAACTTATGACTTGTACTATGCAGCTTTCTCATAGCAGGTCAGTTTAGCACCTTATACTCTTTCAAGTGCCTATAACTTTAATTTGTATCTCTATAATTAATCAAAGTTATACTAGTCTTGTTTCATCTATGATTTCTCAAAGATGACCGACTAAGGACATTTAGGACAATCACTGTAATTTGTTCAGGGATATAGTTATCATATTGAACATGCAATTGTTATGATAACAAAAAAAAAATTCATTAAATAACAATGTACGCAGTACAATGATTGCCCTAGGGCACAATTTCCAACAGCCAACTCACCTGCCAGCCTTTTTTTTATTTCTTTACTTTCATTTTTAATTCAATTTTTTTAAAATGAATGGAATCTTTTTTTTTTGTAAATTGATTATCCAAATATTAATGAAATATTTTCTAAATCAAAAAAATACTTTTTAAATTAATTATATTCCATAAAATTAGGTTGTTTATTTTTAACTTGAACAATGTGGGATTTTAAAATAAAGTTAACCATTATTGATAGCGGAGACAATGTTGAGGAAACTTATTATGATAATGACTTGAAAAATGATATCATATTAAAAAAATAAAAGAAGATGTGGATTTTAATCAAAGTTTCAAATAAAAATGATTCTCTCATTGTTCTTATAACTTAAAAAACAATGAATTGTATTTAAAAAAAATACTGGTTATTTATAAAAAAAACATATCTAGAAGAGGAAAGAGGGATAAGGAATTTGATTTTAGGAATTTTGGGACCAAAGAAGAGAAGACTTGTATGAGTAGACTGAAACTTTAAACAAAAACTAAAGAAAGAAAAATGAGCTAATCTGTAAGTTGGCAAGTTAACTATGTAAGGCTGAAAAAGACTTACTCCTAACTAAGACTCTATTTACCTAACCCAAACTTGCCACTTTTTGATTCGTTGATGGGCTCAACCCATATTGCTAGCTTTAAAAGAGGGAGCTTGCTCTTGATTAATAACAATGTATAAATTTTAGTACCCCACATGATATTAAATTGAAAAATATATATATATATGGCGTGAATAATGAAAGATATGGAGCATGGTCAATTTAGTTGATAAAAAGGCCTGTTGATTTGTGGGATGAGTTAATAAAAATATATACATTGTAAAACAAATCTATAATGTCTAGAGTGTTTCCATTGTATCTTCAAATTTGACTATAATTTTTTTTTCATACCTTGTCTCGATTCCAAATGGGAGGGATGAGATAAAAATTCAGTTCTTATCTTTTTTTATGATTAGATATGGGATATAATTGTCATAATACCGTTTTGTACTATTCAAACTACTACTTATATCAAGCAGGTGCTACACTTTAAAAAGAAAAAAAAGTAACCATGAGAGATACATTTTAATGTGTTTATATGTTATATTGTAAATAAAATTAGATGATGGTAAATGATAATTTTTTTTGGCCAAAAATGGTAAATGACAATTGACAAGTTTTTGTTTTATATGACTATTTGATTAAGTTAGATTTAAGCACTATCAAGCTAATTAGGAGTAGCTCTCACAAAAACATTTTATATATTCATATATTAAGACCTCATGCTTAAATGACAATATAGCTCATTTTATTAACACCAATGCCTATTATTGATAGTTGATAAGTTTTAATATTCCAATTATACAATATTTGTACTAAATTCTCTATTTACTAATTTTATATATATATATATACACACACACACATACATACATACATACATACATACATTGCATAATATTTAAATTTTTATTTAATAGTAATTTATATAAAAATTAAGAATATCCTGTGCATCAGACAAGTATATTGCTAGTTGCTTTGAATGTAAGGGTTTGTTTGTTTTTCATTTTTTAAAATTATTTTTTGTTTTTACAAATAGAAAAATTTTAAAATTTGTTTGAATAAATGTTTTTCATTTAGTTGTTCTCATTTTTTGTTTTTAAAAAAGTAGAATCAATTTTAAGTTATTTTTATTTTATTTTCTTTATTTTTAAAATATATTAAATTTAATTATTAAAAATTATAATTACCTTGATCAATTTTAAATATACAAAATTGGTCAATGATGAATAAGAAGCAAAAGCTGATGAAGTCATGAAGATAAAGTAGACTGGATGAGGATGCATAGGTTTTTTTTTTTTTTATTAATCAACTATCCACCTTAACATATCACGTGTACATCTGTCAATCAAATAAAGTTTTTAATAGTCAACTAACTTTAGATTTAAAGGCAAGCTGAGATTGTACCTTTTTTTTAAGGGTGAGGTTTATTGAAATATCTCTTATTTTATATAAAAATTAATAATTTAAAAAAATAAAATTAAAAATTTGGAATATTATAAGAATATTAAAGAAAGGCATATTAGAGGTGGCTAGCTTAACAAGAATTCTAAGTACTGCCGAACATATATAATAATTGATCCAAGGTTTAAGTAAATATTCAGTATGAATATAGAGGACCAACTTGCATCCAATGGGAGGCCATCAAATAAAAATTAATGAAAAAATTAATCATTTCATCCTTATAGTTTTGACTTAATTGTAACTCAATTTTTGAATTTTAAGTCGTTCTAACTCAATCTTTAAAGTTTTGACATAGTTATTTATTAGTTTCTAAACTTTGCTTCTCATAATTAAGTATCTGAAGTTTCAACTTCTTAAAAATTGATCCCTATAGTGTAAAAAATAAAATTATAAAGATTCAAAATATTTTAAAATTTATTACTAATATCTTAAATTATTAAAAGTTTAAAATATTTTTAATATTTATAATTTTATTTTTTAAAATATAGAGATCAATATTTAAGAGATTGAAACTTCATGGACTAAATTGCAAGAGGTAAAAGGTAAAGTTTAAGGATTGATTTATAATCGAGTCAAAACTTTAGAGATTGAGTTATAATAAATTAAAATTAAAAAATTGAGTTATAATTGAGTCAAGGTTATAAAAATTAAATGATTTATTTTTTTAAAATTAATAGGCTAAACCAATGGACGGAAATAGACAGCCCTAACTCCTAAGGACACCGCTATTCATGGGCTACCGATCACGGGCCTCAACCCGCAGCCCTAATAAAGGTATCAAGCTGCAATGAGTAGGATGATAAGTTTAGTGTAAAAATTTGCAAGTGCATTTCGTCAAGGGATGAGGAACCTGTGGCTACCACTCACCCGCAGTGGTACCGTCTCATTCCCTTCCCACCAAGGAATGCTTCGCCCTCACTCGTTTTACATTCTTCCCCGTTACAATTTGTTTGTTTTGTCTGTTGTTTTCTTCCAAGAGATCAGCCATTAAATTTGACAGCTTAAGCTAATTCTCATATTCGGCTTTTTATTGACAGTGAGAATGAGAATTTTGGCTCTAGACCGTAACGCCCGGCGCACCCTAATAGTAGTAGGAAGGGGTAAAGATAAGGGAGAATTTTAATTAAGGATCATGGTGGATGGGACTTAATCACTGATGGGTCTTAAAAAAATTTGAAACTTTAGCTCAGTCCAAAGGAATTAGAGTGAAAATAATTTTAACAGTAAAAAATTTAAATTATCCTTCACTTATTATGCAAAATTATTAGTCATTAATTTTTTTATTTTACTTATTAATTTATTAATATGAGTTGTAAATTATATGAATTCATATGTCAATAATTATACAAGATTTGACATTAGTTATTTAATCACAAATAGCAATAGCAGTAGTTAAATTGCTAGCTTTACTTATTAATTTACTAACATCAATTATAAATTATTGACAAATATTATAATTTACAACTGATATTATTGCTTGTCTGACAAAATGGATACAATTTACAACTCATATTGATAAATTAATAAGTAAATTAAAAAAATTAACAACTAATGATTTTATATAATAAATGAAGGGTTTGATTTTTTTATCATTAAAATTATTTTGATTTTAATTTTTTTGAATTGAATTAAAATTTTAAATTTTTTTAAAATTTATTAATAATTAAGTCCCATCCATAACTTTTAATTGAAATTCTCTCAGAAGATGAATGGTATTTATAAATAATAAAGCCTTTAAAAAACAAGGGCCCTCTTGAAAGTCTCGCTTCCACTTATTTTGCAGCCACTTTTGAATGAAAAAGTTGGGATGCGTAAATAAACATCGTACGAGTTAGGGATGGGGAGGATTCCAAAGTCGAAGTACGTTGGGATTGAACGAGAGGCTCATAAGCTTCGGCTGTCATTCTCTTCTTGCTTCTGGTTTGATTCGCCCGCCTCTCCGTAAGTTTCCTTCAGTCAGTAATACACATATAAAGGATATTTTTATCTTTCCATAATAAAAGTAGGTACTTTAGTCCTATAAACTAATATCAAAATCATTTAATCTTAATCCCTTTCGGGGACATCCGATAAAATTGAAATGATACAGAAAAGATTAACATGACCTTTGTGCAAAGATGACACGCACAAATCGAGAATCATTTAGTCTTACAGTGTACTTCCTCTCTTAAAAAATATAAAGTATTTTTAATCGAATCTCATTTTTAATAAAATTTTTACATACTTTCAAACTAACCCTATCTTTTTATTTTTATCTATATTGATTACCCTATAATAAATATAAAGTCACCATCAATAAGGACACTTTTGGAAAAAGGCAATGATTATACATTAAAAGACTAAAAATGTCTTACTTTTTTAACATCCAACTCCTCAAAAATGTCTTATATTTTTAAATAGAGAGAGTAATTATTTGTCTTCAAAGAACCTTGTTTCAGATTTTCCCTAATCTATATATATAGTAAAGTCTAATATTATTTTTTAATAAATTTATTTTATTTTTTATTTTTGTGCAAGTGAAAAAGTTTTGAGAGAATTATAAGAATGTGGGGCTCATAATTAAAAACATAGTCATGAGACCCTTGGTTAAAAAATAAAAGTAAAATTAAAAGTAAAAAATAAATAATAAATATGAGAGTTGCAATGAAAAATGTGAGTGTTGATATGCAACAATGATAATAAATAGTAGAATAAAATACAAAGCTAAATAAAAATTTATATTTTTTATGAATATAGGAAAAAAATTATATATAAGAGAGAAATTATCTTTTAAATATGATGCATTTAATAAAGAAAAATTAATTTTTTTCCTTTTTAGACAAAAAACTAATGATTTAACTCATCTCCTTAATTATAGTGAGGTGGTTAAATTAAAAGTGACTTATATATAGGACATGAAAGAATACTATAATATTAACTATGCTATTTTCTTAATTTAAAATTATTATTTAATATAAAAACAATTTTTATTTATTCTTATTTTTGGCTATAATTATAATTTATAAATACAATTATGACATAAATTATAGTATATTGTTTCTTATAGTATACATTTTATTTTTTTTAGGATCATGCATGGGCAAACAAATATAGGATTCAAAAATACTTTTAATACTCCTTCCGTTTAAAAATGTAAGCTATTTTTTGAAGAGTTGAATGTTTAAAAATATAAGGCATTTTTAGTCTTTCGAAGTATAATTATTGTTTTTTTTTTCAAAAGTGCTCCTATTGATAGTGACTTTATATTTATTATCGGGTGTTTAATAGGGGTAAATATGAAAAGATAAGGTTAATTTAAAATAGATAACTATTTTATTAAAGGTAAAATTTAATTAAAAATATTTTATATTTTTAAATGAAGGAAGTATACATAAGGCCCTTAAATAGTTACCTTTATGATAAGGATAAGATATTGCAAAACAAAATTACTACTTAAATTATAATTTACATGAGACAGTCAATGATGGATTTACGAATAAGAAAAAATATTTTTTTTATTAGTTATGAGGGAAAAATTAGTAAAAATTATATTTTTTAATTTGATTTCAAACTTTTTCTACACATTAATCAAAGAAAAAATACAAATGTTTGAAGAAATTACATGCTCTAAAATAAAATAAATAATTATTTTGTCTTTAATATACATGAGAAAAACTACTTTTAATATTGGATAAATTATTATTTGAATTTTAATTTATTATTTAAATACATTAAATATGATATTTTGAGTACAATAAATAATTATTTTTTAATTGATATATTTTATTTTATTTTCTTTTTATCTTTTAATATTAAAATATCCCATACATCATGCAGACACCTGTGGCTACGACCCGTGGCCCATCCACGTAAGTACGTATCAAATGCGGCTGAGTGATTGATTGGCGCCGTTTTATTCCCTTTCTACTGAGGCACGTTTCGCGTTCACTCGTTTTTTATTCTCCTTCGTTACTATTTGTTTCTTTCGTCTGTTGTTTTCTTCCTTGGACATCTCCCACACCCTACTTGATTTAAAATATAAGATATTCAATAACTATAATTTTTTTCAATCATACGTATGTTTTATTTATTATTATTTTTAAATGATACATCAAAATTTTAATTTTATTATTAAAATACTTATATAAAGTATTTAATAAAGATATAATAAAAAAGATATAAATTTTTTTATTAAATTAATATTTCCACTAACATTTTTTAAAATCATGTATTTGTTATCAATACTTCATATTTTAATTTGAAGGGAGTACTTGTTAATGGTTTTTTTATGAAATTAAATTATTTCTAAACCCTTTACTGATATTCTCCCCAAAATTATTTTTATTCAGATAACTTGGTTTTATTCTATTGTAAAAAACAAAAAATAGGTTCAACTTATTTAATTAATCATTTTTTACTTTTTAGGCTATCTTTCACTTGACTAATTTGTTTTTTTTTTTGGGTCATACTAAATTTTTTAAGTGACAAAACAATTTTGGCCCGAAGAAAAATTGAAAGCGAAAGTTAACAAATGGGAAGGAAAAGGTAGACGTGGAGATTTCCAGGCCCCGCTTTTATCCCTTGGCAAAAAGCACGAAGAGTCATGCACTCCAAGCCTAGGGAGGAGGAAATCGCCACAGCCACCTCTCTTCGTCTTCTGCTTCTCTCCTCTCTTTTTCATCAGATTCAAACGTCTCCTCCCATCGCCTGCATTCGGCCGAGTTCCGAGACCGTTCGCCTCCGCTGTCGGATTCCATGTCCTTCTTGAGGTACCGTACCGTGCCTAACCCTCTTCTCTTTCTTCTTCCCATCCTCAACTTCCTCATTGATGTTGTCTTTCAATATTTCTCACCGGTTTGATTGTCGTAAGTAGATAAATTCTAGGGAGCTACGAACTCGTAAGTGTTCATATGTGCGTGTATATATATATATATATTAATGAGAAGTTACTTTGGATTTTTACTATATAGGAAATATCAGCTAATATTCACCTAAATGTAACACTTCTGTTTCGTTCCATGCAGAGATAATGTTATGAATGACATTTTGTTTTTTTTTTTTTTTGTTTTTGCCAGAGACACTTTGGTTATTTTTCAGAGAATGTTACAGGATTATAAAATTTATTCAAAAAAATAGAAATAGTGTGATGACGGTTTTTATAGATTTTGAGTGGGACGGGAAAATGATGACATCATAGAGCGCTGGGACTTTTACTTTTTAGATGATATACAGATACCAGCACAGCAGACTTAGGTATCTGGATATTGGTATTAAGGTAATACCAAAGTTCTACTCTTAGCTTTATTGTTCATTTGAAATTGCCCATGAACGGCTGGTGCATGAGTCGCTATGGTCCCGTCAATCTTTTATTCTATTTTGACAGCCACCAGAGAAAAGAGAAAGAAAATGTTCAAGGTGACTCGTGAATATTCGAAGTTTGGACTTCTACCATTTCCAACATGGCAGTAACAAATATTTTAGTGCGGTTTGATTTATCAGCTGCATGTTTAAAATGAGCGAGTTAATAATTCATTTTAATAGTTAGCAAATAAATTAATAAACAATTCATTTTAGTATGCTATGTTTCGCTCTTTTTGGAGGATAGAATTGTCTTTTGATTTTACTCTTATATGGAGACAGGAGACTTGCTGTCCTTGCAAGTGTACCATTGCTTTAGTTGAGAACTTTTCTTTTTCATTACTTTGTAAGTTGCTGGTAGCAGTTATTTTGCTTTCGCGTTGCTAGTTTCTTCGATGTGAATAGTTGTCAATCAATGATAATGAATAAATGATGTGATCTTGACTTCGTCCTTAATTGTCAAAAAAGAAATGGAAAGGAACAAAGGAATAAAAAAGACTTATGGTGATGGATGCTGGATATTATCCATGCTGATTTTTACTTGGCTTCTATGGCGCATTTGTAGTTAATTCAGGAGGAAACAATCACGAGCAGTTCATGGAGCGGATGGACAGTTGGAGTTCTTCAGTTAGTAGGAACTCCTTGACCCTATCAAGGCGCATAAGCCATCATGTAGACGATGATATCGAGAGTGAGAGCGTTTCTGAGGCAGGAGACATTGGGGATCGAGCTCTTCATAGCAGAAGGCACAGTGAGAGTAGCAGCTTCCACATGCCTAATAGTAATGACCGCACCACAGCAACAGGAGTTATTGCCCCTATTCCAGCATCAAACTTTGTCTCTTATGGAATGGCATCAGGTCAGCTCATGAACCCAGTTTCTCTTGATGAGAAAGTGGGTCCGGAAGACATTACAAACGTGAGCTCCCTTTAACAATTGTTTTGTAGGTTTTTGGGTCTCTTACTTTTTTTAATGTTTGCTGGTGAAAGTTTATAAGATGAATATTTAAAACATTTCAAATTCATTATATTTATACTAACCTTTTTTTTTTCCCTCCATTTTCAGGAATCCGATCAAGAGTTGCCTAAGATATTGAACTATGCTTCATGTCTAATTCATTTAGCTGTTTTTGGAATTCTCGGGGTACATTTCCTGTTCCAAGCTACTATAGAATTATTGACAATATCTTTCTTATCGATTTCAAGTTATAATGTGCAGTATTTACCCTGATCCTGATGCACCATATACCATTATCAATATGCAGGTCTTAACAAGATATCTATTGCAGAAGTTGTTTGGCCCTAAAATTGCTGGCGTGACAAGTGACCAAACAATTCTTTACCCCGACCTGCCTTCGAATATGGTCCTTCTCTCCCTCTATATCTCATGCACGGATTATCAATAAGCTTGCGTGCTACTGAAATGGCATTTTCTTGACGTTAAAACTATCTCTGAAGCTAAAATAATGTGTTGACAGCTTTTAGGAGAAATGATGGGATTTAATTGACATCAGAATTCACATAAATGACTGCTCTTATAACCCAACCTTTTAGGAATAATGATGACAACTTTTGTTTGCTATTTTAAAGGATAGAAGTTTTATGTGTAAGAGAATAAGCAATGAAAGAAAGAAAGAAAGATTGATGAAGGAGAAAAGAGAGAGCTAGCGGAGGAAGGGAACAAATTATAATATTCTGTCTGGAGTATGGAAGTTCCAAATTAATTTGGTGATTGAGACGCACTGTTTAAAGAAAGTTATAACATCACAAATGCCTTCCCACCCACATACACACAGTCTCTCTTTCTAGGGTTAAATGCGTTCACTCAGAGAGAGATAGAGAGAGAGAGAGAGATATGCAATCCTACGGCTAGAGGCTTGTGGAAGCGTGCAACACAACACAACATCAAGAAGAGGAATAGTAGAGAGGCCTGAATTCTGAGGTTATTATGATGAGTGGTGACCATCTCCATCTAACTGCTTGGCTGTCTGCTCTCATTAAAAGCCTTACATGAGCACGGCTATTTGACCTATTAGTCTTCTCCCTTATATATTTCTTGACTCTTTTTCAAGTCATTATTATATTTTTTGGGTGAAGAAAATGGAAATTGCTTGGACCGTAAATTTCGAGCTGATGTTAATTATGCAAGGTAATGAAACGAGTTCTAAGAAGGCTATCATGTGAGGGGACTGTGGACAGAGGGTTAGCTAAACAATCACCATCACGAGAAGGATTGAGAATGATGAAGCAAAAGGGCCCTATCTGTTGACCAGCCAATAAATACAGGGAGGGAGGGAGGGAGAGATAGACTGATGTTTCTGCTCCTCCCCAACTCAGGCTCCTTCTTGAGAAAAGAAAGAGACAACAGTTTCAGTTCTGTCATTACTGTTCCAAGAAATCCAAAGAATAATGTCATCTTCTCCGCTGCCTATGACAGATCATATCATAACTACAAAACCCATTCATACATCGTAATGAAACATGTTCTAGTTTTTCTTCCCACCCTTGGTTCGTGTACCTGGCAGCTACTGTCGTATAAAGCCGCCCAAGGAGATAAATAAAACAGTAGGGTTTTCTTTTTGGGCAAAATAAAGCTTCCAGATATTTCACCAAGTGAAAGATGTTAAATGACTTGAGAATGCTACTAACTACAGAGGGTTTTCATGTGGTGACATCTTTAATGAATTATGGATTATTAAGCACTGAATAGCATATTGCAGCATCGTTTTTTGTGGAAAGTGAGAAATTTAGAAATGCTTGAAACCAAAATGTTTCATTGTGACTTATTAATGCAATTATTTTGTTAGTTTCTTTATTTGTTTCTGTTTTTTTTTTATCTTATTTTTACTTGCCTAAAATGTATTAATGGGATTGTGCTTGATTGGGAGCTTTTATAGTGTTACATTCCCTATGGCACACTGAGGTATCCTTATTTTATCTGGGTGTTTATGGCTGAAAAAATTATGGAGACGCATTTTGAAAAGACCCTCTATTCCATTGGGTCTTAACACAAATACTTCACAATAAACACTAGTTTAGAAGTGTTGTCTCTATGACATGATTTTCAATTTGACCTTTAGAATTTGGCAACTTATGTAAGTTGTTGCTTACTATTTCTTCCTTGCTGTTTAATTAATAACACTGTTTACATTTAGGTTGTTCTAAGGTACCCCATTTAGAGATCATGATAACATAATTTTTTAATAAATTCTTTCAGGTTGGTTCCTTTTTAATGGGATGGTTTGGTGTTGTATTTAAAGAAGACATATCCAATGTATCAGAACATCTAGCCATTGCACTAACTACTGGTTACTTGGGGAGCCTAACAACTTTCAGTGGTTGGAATCAGGACATGCTTGAACTTGGTGTTTCTGGACATTGGCTCTTCCTTGTGCTTGGCTTTTTAATAGGTAATCTGGCACATTTGATATGTATAATTTTCTAGCATTTCTTCTCACTCATTGTTTCTCTCCTTTCCCCCCTCTCTATTTCTTATCCTAAATAGTGTGAATTAAATTTCTTCCTTATTTCAGTATGTTCTAGTTGACAACATGAATTTATGAACGATTGGTATCTAGCAGGTCTGTTTCTTGTTGCCTTTTCCATCATATTTGGAGTAGAGACAGCCAAAGGTTTTAAGTGGCTTCTCAGCAAGCTTAAAATGGGTTCTAGAAGTCAAAATCATAGCTCTACGGTCAACTGGAAGGTGGCCAAATGCACACATCATCTGTCAGTTATGGTGGTGCTCTTGGTAATGCTAGGATTGCTATGGGGTATTAGTTGTGCGCTTGTAGCCATGGAGTTCAAGCATGGCGGCAGTACAGCTCAGTTGTGGTTTGCATGCATGGTTGGACCTCTAGGTGTGTGGATTAGGTGGTTATTAGCCCGACTCAATGGTCGTGGAATAGGAAGAAACGGGTTGTTCAAATGGATTCCATTCGGGACTCTAATTGCCAATGTTTCTGCTGCTTGTGTCATGGCTGCACTTGCTACTCTGAAGAAATCAGTAAGTTACAAGGATTGGTTTGAGAGTGTTATTTATTTCCCTTGGATGATTGGATCTCTCCCTTTTCTTCTGCCATAGAAAATCATCTCCGTTGTTATGCTGTGGGCATGCTATTATCATGCTTTTAATTTTAGGAAAATATAACTTTGAGTATTTACACTTTGCTCGAGTTTTATTATAGGTCCCTACAATTTTTTTCGATGTTCCAATTCTTTTTATGAGTAATGTTATAGGGATTTAGAACATTAAAAAATAAAAGTGTAAGGACTTAAAACATAAAAAAAATTACAGAGACTTATAGCAAAACTCAAGCAGGAATCCAAAGTTATGTTTTCCCTGTAATTTTGACTGGTATTTAATTCTTTAAATCACTGTCCTTGCCCAACCCTTTTATTGTTCTATCTTTTCGTTTTTGATGATGGGGCCTTATTTTCCACTTAAGTTTAATAATTTGCATGATAAATGCGAAGGTTCTGAGCTATATATGGGGGCTTTATGCAGGTGAACAACAAAAACTGTGACACTGTTGTCACGGGCATACAGTTTGGCTTACTGGGTTGTCTCAGTACGGTATCTACTTTTGCTGCTGAGTTTAATGCCATGAGAGAAAGCATGCATCCTTGGAGAGCATATTTATATGCTATGATTACAATTTGCGTTTCATTCTTTTTTGGGATATTGCTATACTGCACACCTGTTTGGAAGATGTGAGCGGCCTTGGCAGTTATTTTTGTGCCTATAGCTACTTTTACAAGGCGATAAATCTGATATCTAAGATATGCGGGCAGAGATACAGGTTTCGCTCATGCATCTAACACTGATATCCCTTCAGGCCTGAGGTGATGTTTGGTTCCGAGAAATGGTTATTTTGAAGATAAAGTTTGAGACCGTAGGGCATAGGTCACAGGATTCGTAACAACTGGCTCTAATGTGAAGTTTGGTTAACTTGTTAGCTCCCTGATTTCCATTGGTTGCCAATGTTGAGAAACTGTTTGATCTTGTTCCTGGAGTTGGAGGTGCAGACCTCGCTTAAAACTCTATGTCAAGCCTTTTATAACTAAGGAGATGCTGCTGCTCTCTATCAGGAATTTAGGATACACTGCAAAATATTTTCAATTGAAATTTTTTAAAGTTCCAATGTCTAGGTAAAATAAATTTAGGCAGACTTGTTTAGATTTATCCTTATATAAAAATTATTTTTCACAAAATTAGGAGGCATAAAGTTGTAATATATATATATATATGTAGGTATGTATATATAACTAGTGTCCTACCTCGATGCACAGGTGATATATCAGCTAATTAGATTAATATACATGCTTTCTTTAAAGTTACTTTCTTGTAGGATAAACTGTATTATAGGATATTATTGTTGTTACATATTATGTATTTGAAATCAACCATGCTGATGTGTTATTGAGTTTTGTTGTAATCTTTAATTGAATTGCATTAATTTGCGACCAATTGAACGAATAATAAATGTAAATGACATAATCATAATTAATTTTGATGGAGAAGTGCAAATCATTACAAAATTTAAGCAAATAATAATCAATTCAAAGTATAACATAGAAAAGAACTATAATCCATTATTAATATTCTCAAATAGCTCTTTGACTACAATATTGATTATTCTTGAAGATGTCGTATTACTTTTATTATGTCAGTATCTTTAAGTCTTTTGTACAAATTTATTTATATATGACCAAACTAATTATATGTCAAAAGAAATTTATAATAGTTGATGTTTTATTTCGTCAGCAAAATATTGAGTTATTCAATGTCTTTGGACTGTAATTATTTAATGAAATGCTAGAAGAGCATAGAAATACATAAAAAGATGGATATTATTTGGCAATTTAATGTTTTCAAAAATATAACTTCCTTCCCATACCCAAAAAAATAATAATATTTCATGCTTAGCAAATGAAAGCACTTATACTTAAAAAAAAAAAAACAGATTCAAAATAAAAAATTTTGCAGATTCAAAACATTCGCTATTTTCCCTCTATAACAACCTAATTCATCTTATAATTTTTTAGTTAATAATTAATCATGTTCTGTAAAATTGTAATTGTTTATTATATAAAATAAGCATATATTAGTTGATCCATCGTATATGCAAAACTAGTAAAGTACCGTGCATTTTATACTACATTTTTTTTATAAATAAATGTTAATTTTGTAGGAATTTTTTTTTTCCAAAAAATAACTTTTAGCTAATGTTTTCAAAATCAAATCGGATACTAGACTAGGAAAGTCAATGGTTTATAGTTTGCATGATTCAATCAAGTTAGATTAATGGTTAAATCGGTGATATAATAATTAAATTAAAAAATTATATATGTATATAATAATCTAAATATAAGAAATAAATATAAAATTACTACTTAACTTAAAAATAAAACCAAATATTTTAAATTTATCATGACTTAACAAGCCACATGATATAACATAAAAATAAAACTAAATATTTTAAATTTGTCATGATTTAACAAGTCACATGATACAATATAATATTAAATAATTAAAAAAATTGGTCATTTTCTTAAAAAAATTGATAAAAAAATAAATTTTTTTGAACAATCTGGTTCTTGAAAACTGGATTCAGTTTTCAGCTTGATTCTAGTTCCTGTTCTGAAATGGCCTAACTCAGCTCAACCCCTAAAATAGTTTTTACATACTAACCGAACCATAATCCGAACTTGTTGACAGACAAACCAGTCCAACCGTCCAGTTCGCTTTGGTTTTTTAATCATTGCTTGTAGCAGACACCTTCTCCATGTCATCCAATACATAGTAGGGTTATGTAATTATTGTCTTTAATATTAAATATGTATATTAGAGTTAAAAAAATTGTTGCTAAAAACTAAATGCGTAGTGTAAATGGATACGATAGGAAGCAGGTTAACGAAAATTCATCATTAATTATATCAAATTATTGAAAACTTTCCTATAAACAACATTAGAAGTTTTTATCTATAGATTGACCACCCATTAAGAATTAATATTTTTAAACCCTCCTTACTTTAAACACAAGAAACAGTAATGTATAATTGTTCGTGGATGAAAACAAGACAAGGTGGATACAAATTGACATAGCAAAGGCTCTATCCCTGGCTCTTATTGATGATCATTGGAAAGGCTAAAGTAATGGGAAATTGCATCCTCATAGTAAATGATAACCTGGAATCAAATGAACAAATACCAATACATGTTATATATACTTTTGTCCTTGCAATTGACCCAGACATTCTTAAGCCTCAATAACATGTTTTTCAATTTATATAACTATAAGACGTGTACCATTATATAACCTCATAAACTTATCACTATTCTGCATTAAAATAATTGGGTACCAACTTTCAGCCTTATTTCATGATTTGGGAGGCCTGTTAATATGATTGAATTTAGGAAATTTGTAAAGTACAAGTCATTAAGTGAATTCATTTCCCCATCATAAAGCATAACACTATCGAAATTCAATTATACAACTTCTTCTCTAAAGAGTAGGGACAACATGTACTTATTTAAGTCTTCAACCACAGTCAACGTAAGGGCTAAGATAGCCTATCTTTAAAATATAAAGAATTATATGCATTGTTAAGGAAATCCAAGACATATGTTATCATCATGGATTGATTTCCTAGTAGTTAGATCATGTGAATCAGTATAAAATGTAGTCTTAACCCTATCATGTCCTTTGGTTACAAACTTGAAAATAATTAAGAAAATATGTCATAAAGGGCACTGATAAATGAATTTAAGAAGACATTTAATTGAAACACAACATAAACAAACCCCACATGATGCATTTTGTGACGTCATCCTTAACATTACCAAACACACAGGACATCAAACATGGAATATCGTTATGATAATTGTAAATAGTCTAATCTCAAGAAAAATGGTCATCAAACACAAGGATTAGAAAGAAGTTCAAAAAATTGGAATTCTATAAAACATTTTTAATAGACCGTTTGACCTCAAACTATCGTTTAAAACAAATAAACAAGACAATGAAAGCATGAAAATTTGTCACATATAAATAATGAGTAGAACTAAAAAATTTCTCAACAATAGGGCACAATAAGTTGCGGTGTAGTGTGACATCTGCCGCGGCAGACTATACAGAGGGAAACTTCCCTCTTTGTGCGTTGTATGCGTCCCCTATCATGATAGCAATTGCTATCATGGCATCTCTCCGAATCAACTTCTGGAGCAAGCCATTTCACCATTCGGCGTTCAATTTAAGTGACTCAATGTCGAAACGTAACTCTTAGAGCCATCTAGCTATTTGCACTGATCACACCACCTAAACACTAAATTAAATGAGATTTGGACACTCAAATCCAAAATGACTAATTTTCTTG
>NW_026555344.1:15843848-16111900 GCF_029017545.1 Prosopis cineraria
GGTTTGTAACGAATTGCATATGCATATGCTAACTTAGAATTCATTATTGTTGTGTAAGGCATTTAGATGAACTGTACTGTAAACTGTGGGTATCTCGACTTGAGGTATTGTAATTGTATTATTGTAGTTGTGAAAGGTTAAAATACTAGTGCAAGTGCTAATTTTAAGTTGATTATACGTTGTTTGGCCGTTTGGAAAGATCATTACTTATTTTCCTTAGTGGAATTTATGTCAAATATGGGGTTTTGGCAACTAAATCTTGTCTGGGTTATTGTTGTTGTTGGGATTTGAATGTTTATACAGGTATTTGTGGTCCATTTGAGTTGGTTTGAGTGGTCCCACAGCTATTGGCACTTAGATTGAGAGTTTGGACACCTTGGTAGTGGTTTTTTCAAGGAAAATTAGTCATTTTGGATTTGGGTGTCCAAATCTCATTTATTTAGTGTTTGGGTGTGTGACTAGTGCAAATAGCTAGATGGCTTTAAGAGTTACGTTTGGACATTGAGTCACTTAAGTTGAACGCCGAATGATGAAATGGCTTGCTCTAGAAGTTGATTCGGAGAGATGCCATGATAGCAATTGCTATCATGATAGGGGACGCATACAGCGCACAAAGAGGGAAGTTTCCCTCTGTATAGTCTGTCGTGGCAGATGTCGCACTACACCGCAACTTATTGTGCCCTATTGTTGAGAAATTTTTAGTTCTGCTCATTATTTATATGTGACAAATTTTCATGCTTTCATTGTCTTGTTTATTTGTTTTAAACGATAGTTTGAGGTCAAACGGTCTATTAAAAAGTGTTTTATAGGATTCCAATTTCTTGAACTTCTTTCTAATCCTTGTGTTTTATGATGACCATTTTCTTTAGATTAGACTATTTCCAGTTATCATAACGATGTTCCATGTTTGGTGTCCTGTGTGTTTGGTAATGTCAAGGATAACGTTACAAAATGCATATGTGGGGTTTGTTTATGTTGTGTTCAATTAAATGTCTTCTTAAATTCATTTATCAGTGCCCTTTATGACATATTTTCTTAATTATTTTCAAGTTTGTAACCAAAGGACATGACAGGGTTAAGACTACATTTTATACTGATTTACATGATCTAACTACTAGGAAATCAATCCATGATGATAAACATATGTCTGGATTTCCTTAACAATTCATATAATTATTTATATTTTAAAGATAGGCTATCTTAGCCCTTACGTTGACTGTGGTTGAAGACTTAAATAAGTACATGTTGTCCCCACTCTTTAGAGAAGAAGTTGTATAATTGAATTTCGATAGTATTATGCTTTTGATGGGGAAATGAATTCACTTAATGACTTGTACTTTACAAATTTCTAAATTCAATTATATTGACAGGCCTCCCAAATCATGAAATAAGGCTGAAAGTTGGTGCCCAATTATTTTAATGCAGAATATGAGGTTTATACATTGATACATGTCTTATAGTTATATAAATTGAAAAACATTTTATTGAGGCTAAGAATGTCTGGGTCAATTGCAAGGACAAAAGTATATATAACATGTATTGGTATTTGTCCATTTGATTCCAGGTTATCATTTACTATGAGGATGCAATTTCCCATTACTTTAGCCTTTCCAATGATCATCAATAAGAGCCAGGGATAAGCCTTTGCTATGTCAATTTGTATCCACCTCGTCTTGTTTTCATCCACGAACAATTATACATTACTTTTACTTTGTTCAAAGCAAGGAGGGTTTAAAAATATTAATTCTTAATGGGTGGTCAATCTACAGATAAAACCTCTAATGTTGTTTATAGGAAAGTTTTCAATAATTTGATATAATTAATGATGAATTTTCGTTAACCTGCTTCCTACCGTATCCATTCACACTACGCATTTAGTTTTTAGCAACAATTTTTTTAACTCTAATATACATATTTAATATTAAAGACAATAATTACATAACCCTACTATGTATTGGATGACATGGAGAAGGTGTCTGCTACAAGCAATGATTAAAAAACCAAAGCGACTAGACGGTTGGACTGGTTTGTCTGTCGATAAGTTCGGATTCTGGTTCGGTTAGTATGTAAAAACTATTTTAGGGGTTGAGCTGGGTTAGGCCATTTTAGAACAGGAACTAGAATCAAGCCGAAAACTGAATCCAGTTTTCAAGAACCAGATTATTCAAAAAAATTATTTTTTTATCAATTTTTTTAAGAAAATGACTAATTTTTTTAATTATTTGATATTATATTGTATCATATGCTTGTTAAATCATGACAAATTTAAAATATTTGGTTTTATTTTTATGTTGTATCATATGGCTTGTTAAGTCATGATAAATTTAAAATATTTGGTTTTATTTTTAAGTTAAGTAGTAATTTTATTTAATTTCTTATATTTAGATTATTATATACATATATAATTTTTTAATTTAATTATTACGTCACTATTTAACCATTAATCTAACTTAATTGAACATACAATTATAAACCATTGACTTTCTAGTTAGTATCCGATTCGGTTTTGAAAACATTAGCTACAAGTTATTTTTTGAAAAAAAAATTCCTACAAATTAACATTTATTTATAAAAAAAATGTAGTATGAAATGCACGGTACTTTACTAGTTTTGCATATACGATGGATCAACTAATATATGCTTATTTTATACAATAAACAATTACAATTTTACAGAACATGATTAATTATTAACTAAAAAATTATAAGATGAATTAGGTTGTTATAGAGGGAAATAGTGAATGTTTTGAATCTACAAAATTTTTTATTTTGAATCTGCTTTTTTTTTTTTTTTTAAGTATAAGTGCTTTCATTTGCTAAGCATGAAATATTATTATTTTTTTGGGTATGGGAAGGAAGTTATATTTTTGAAAACATTAAATTGCCAAATAATATCCATCTTTTTATTTTGTTTCTATGCTCTTCTAACATTTCATTAAATAATTACAGTCCAAAGACATTGAATAACTCAATATTTTGCTGACGAAATAAAACATCAACTATTATAAATTTCTTTTGACATATAATTAGTTTGGTCATATATAAATAAATTTGTACAAAAGACTTAAAAATACTGACCATAATAAAAGTAATACGACATCTTCAAGAATAATCAATATTGTAGTCAAAGAGATATTTGAAATATTAATAATGGATTATAGTTCTTTTCTATGTTATACTTTGAATTGATTATTATTTGCTTAAATTTTTTTATGATTTGCACTTCTCCATCAAAATTAATTATGATTATGTCATTTACATTTATTATTCGTTCAATTGGTCGCAAATTAATGCAATTCAATTAAAGATTACAACAAAACTCAATAACACATCAGCATGGTTGATTTCAAATACATAGTATGTACAACAATAATATTCTATAATACAGTTTATCCTACAAGAAAGTAACTTTAAAGAAAGCATGTATATTAATCTAATTAGCTGATATATCACCTGTGCATCGAGGTAGGACACTAGTTATATATACATACCTACATACATACATATATATATATATATATTACAACTTTATGCCTCCTAATTTTGTGAAAAATAATTTTTATATAAGGATAAATCTAAACAAGTCTGCCTAAATTTATTTTACCTAGACATTGGAACTTTAAAAAATTTCAATTGAAAATATTTTGCAGTGTATCCTAAATTCCTGATAGAGAGCAGCAGCATCTCCTTAGTTATAAAAGGCTTGACATAGAGTTTTAAGCGAGGTCTGCACCTCCAACTCCAGGAACAAGATCAAACAGTTTCTCAACATTGGCAACCAATGGAAATCAGGGAGCTAACAAGTTAACCAAACTTCACATTAGAGCCAGTTGTTACGAATCCTGTGACCTATGCCCTACGGTCTAAACTTTATCTTCAAAATAACCATTTCTCGGAACCAAACATCACCTCAGGCCTGAAGGGATATCACTGTTAGATGCATGAGCGAAACCTGTATCTCTGCCCGCATATCTTAGATATCAGATTTATCGCCTTGTAAAAGTAGCTATAGGCACAAAAATAACTGCCAAGGCCGCTCACATCTTCCAAACAGGTGTGCAGTATAGCAATATCCCAAAAAAGAATGAAACGCAAATTGTAATCATAGCATATAAATATGCTCTCCAAGGATGCATGCTTTCTCTCATGGCATTAAACTCAGCAGCAAAAGTAGATACCGTACTGAGACAACCCAGTAAGCCAAACTGTATGCCTGTGACAACAGTGTCACAGTTTTTGTTGTTCACCTGCATAAAGCCCCCATATATAGCTCAGAACCTTCGCATTTATCATGCAGATTATTAAACTTAAGTGGAAAATAAGGCCCCATCATCAAAAACGAAAAGATAGAACAATAAAAGGGTTGGGCAAGGACAGTGATTTAAAGAATTAAATACCAGTCAAAATTACAGGGAAAACATAACTTTAGATTCCTGCTTGAGTTTTGCTATAAGTCTCTGTAATTTTTTTTATATTCTAAGTCCTTACACTTTTATTTTTTAATGTTCTAAATCCCTATAACATTACTCCTAAAAAGAATTGGAACATCGAAAAAAATTGTAGGGACCTATAATAAAACTCGAGCAAAGTGTAAATACTCAAAGTTATATTTTCCTAAAATTAAAAGCATGATAATAGCATGCCCACAGCATAACAACGGAGATGATTTTCTATGGCAGAAGAAAAGGGAGAGATCCAATCATCCAAGGGAAATAAATAACACTCTCAAACCAATCCTTGTAACTTACTGATTTCTTCAGAGTAGCAAGTGCAGCCATGACACAAGCAGCAGAAACATTGGCAATTAGAGTCCCGAATGGAATCCATTTGAACAACCCGTTTCTTCCTATTCCACGACCATTGAGTCGGGCTAATAACCACCTAATCCACACACCTAGAGGTCCAACCATGCATGCAAACCACAACTGAGCTGTACTGCCGCCATGCTTGAACTCCATGGCTACAAGCGCACAACTAATACCCCATAGCAATCCTAGCATTACCAAGAGCACCACCATAACTGACAGATGATGTGTGCATTTGGCCACCTTCCAGTTGACCGTAGAGCTATGATTTTGACTTCTTGAACCCATTTTAAGCTTGCTGAGAAGCCACTTAAAACCTTTGGCTGTCTCTACTCCAAATATGATGGAAAAGGCAACAAGAAACAGACCTGCTAGATACCAATCGTTCATAAATTCATGTTATCAACTGGAACATACTGAAATAAGGAAGAAATTTAATTCACACTATTTAGGATAAGAAATAGAGAGGGGGGAAAGGAGAGAAACAATGAGTGAGAAGAAATGCTAGAAAATTATACATATCAAATGTGCCAGATTACCTATTAAAAAGCCAAGCACAAGGAAGAGCCAATGTCCAGAAACACCAAGTTCAAGCATGTCCTGATTCCAACCACTGAAAGTTGTTAGGCTCCCCAAGTAACCAGTAGTTAGTGCAATGGCTAGATGTTCTGATACATTGGATATGTCTTCTTTAAATACAACACCAAACCATCCCATTAAAAAGGAACCAACCTGAAAGAATTTATTAAAAAATTATGTTAACATGATCTCTAAATGGGGTACCTTAGAACAACCTAAATGTAAACAGTGTTATTAATTAAACAGCAAGGAAGAAATAGTAAGCAACAACTTACATAAGTTGCCAAATTCTAAAGGTCAAATTGAAAATCATGTCATAGAGACAACACTTCTAAACTAGTGTTTATTGTGAAGTATTTGTGTTAAGACCCAATGGAATAGAGGGTCTTTTCAAAATGCGTCTCCATAATTTTTTCAGCCATAAACACCCAGATAAAATAAGGATACCTCAGTGTGCCATAGGGAATGTAACACTATAAAAGCTCCCAATCAAGTACAATCCCATTAATACATTTTAAGCAAGTAAAAATAAGATAAAAAAAAAACAGAAACAAATAAGAAACTAACAAAATAATTGCATTAATAAGTCACAATGAAACATTTTGGTTTCAAGCATTTCTAAATTTCTCACTTTCCACAAAAAACGATGCTGCAATATGCTATTCAGTGCTTAATAATCCATAATTCATTAAAGATGTCACCACATGAAAACCCTCTGTAGTTAGTAGCATTCTCAAGTCATTTAACATCTTTCACTTGGTGAAATATCTGGAAGCTTTATTTTGCCCAAAAAGAAAACCCTACTGTTTTATTTATCTCCTTGGGCGGCTTTATACAACAGTAGCTGCCAGGTACACGAACCAAGGGTGGGAAGAAAAACTAGAACATGTTTCATTACGATGTATGAATGGGTTTTGTAGTTATGATATGATCTGTCATAGGCAGCGGAGAAGATGACATTATTCTTTGGATTTCTTGGAACAGTAATGACAGAACTGAAACTGTTGTCTCTTTCTTTTCTCAAGAAGGAGCCTGAGTTGGGGAGGAGCAGAAACATCAGTCTATCTCTCCCTCCCTCCCTCCCTCCCTGTATTTATTGGCTGGTCAACAGATAGGGCCCTTTTGCTTCATCATTCTCAATCCTTCTCGTGATGGTGATTGTTTAGCTAACCCTCTGTCCACAGTCCCCTCACATGATAGCCTTCTTAGAACTCGTTTCATTACCTTGCATAATTAACGTCAGCTCGAAATTTACGGTCCAAGCAATTTCCATTTTCTTCACCCAAAAAATATAATAATGATCTTGAAAAAGAGTCAAGAAATATATAAGGGGGAAGACTAATAGGTCAAATAGCCGTGCTCATGTAAGGCTTTTAATGAGAGCAGACAGCCAAGCAGTTAGATGGAGATGGTCACCACTCATCATAATAACCTCAGAATTCAGGCCTCTCTACTATTCCTCTTCTTGATGTTGTGTTGTGTTGCACGCCTCCACAAGCCTCTAGCCGTAGGATTGCATATCTCTCTCTCTCTCTCTCTCTCTCTCTCTCTCTCTGAGTGAACGCATTTAACCCTAGAAAGAGAGACTGTGTGTATGTGGGTGGGAAGGCATTTGTGATGTTATAACTTTCTTTAAACAGTGCGTCTCAATCACCAAATTAATTTGGAACTTCCATACTCCAGACAGAATATTATAATTTGTTCCCTTCCTCCGCTAGCTCTCTCTTTCTCTCTTCTTCATCAATCTTTCTTTCTTTCTTTCATTGCTTATTCTCTTACACATAAAACTTCTATCCTTTAAAATAGCAAACAAAAGTTGTCATCATTATTCCTAAAAGGTTGGGTTATAAGAGCAGTCATTTATGTGAATTCTGATGTCAATTAAATCCCATCATTTCTCCTAAAAGTTGTCTACACATTATTTTAGCTTCAGAGATAGTTTTAACGTCAAGAAAATGCCATTTCAGTAGCACGCAAGCTTATTGATAATCCGTGCATGAGATATAGAGGGAGAGAAGGACCATATTCGAAGGCAGGTCGGGGTAAAGAATTGTTTGGTCACTTGTCACGCCAGCAATTTTAGGGCCAAACAACTTCTGCAATAGATATCTTGTTAAGACCTGCATATTGATAATGGTATATGGTGCCTCAGGATCAGGGTAAATACTGCACATTATAACTTGAAATCGATAAGAAAGATATTGTCAATAATTCTATAGTAGCTTGGAACAGGAAATGTACCCCGAGAATTCCAAAAACAGCTAAATGAATTAGACATGAAGCATAGTTCAATATCTTAGGCAACTCTTGATCGGATTCCTGAAAATGGAGGGAAAAAAAAAAGGTTAGTATAAATATAATGAATTTGAAATGTTTTAAATATTCATCTTATAAACTTTCACCAGCAAACATTAAAAAAAGTAAGAGACCCAAAAACCTACAAAACAATTGTTAAAGGGAGCTCACGTTTGTAATGTCTTCCGGACCCACTTTCTCATCAAGAGAAACTGGGTTCATGAGCTGACCTGATGCCATTCCATAAGAGACAAAGTTTGATGCTGGAATAGGGGCAATAACTCCCGTTGCTGTGGTGCGGTCATTACTATTAGGCATGTGGAAGCTGCTACTCTCACTGTGCCTTCTGCTATGAAGAGCTCGATCCCCAATGTCTCCTGCCTCAGAAACGCTCTCACTCTCGATATCATCGTCTACATGATGGCTTATGCGCCTTGATAGGGTCAAGGAGTTCCTACTAACTGAAGAACTCCAACTGTCCATCCGCTCCATGAACTGCTCGTGATTGTTTCCTCCTGAATTAACTACAAATGCGCCATAGAAGCCAAGTAAAAATCAGCATGGATAATATCCAGCATCCATCACCATAAGTCTTTTTTATTCCTTTGTTCCTTTCCATTTCTTTTTTGACAATTAAGGACGAATTCAAGATCACATCATTTATTCATTATCATTGATTGACAACTATTCACATCGAAGAAACTAGCAACGCGAAAGCAAAATAACTGCTACCAGCAACTTACAAAGTAATGAAAAAGAAAAGTTCTCAACTAAAGCAATGGTACACTTGCAAGTACAGCAAGTCTCCTGTCTCCATATAAGAGTAAAATCAAAAGACAATTCTATCCTCCAAAAAGAGCGAAACATAGCATACTAAAATGAATTGTTTATTAATTTATTTGCTAACTATTAAAATGAATTATTAACTCGCTCATTTTAAACATGCAGCTGATAAATCAAACCGCACTAAAATATTTGTTACTGCCATGTTGGAAATGGTAGAAGTCCAAACTTCGAATATTCACGAGTCACCTTGAACATTTTCTTTCTCTTTTCTCTGGTGGCTGTCAAAATAGAATAAAAGATTGACGGGACCATAGCGACTCATGCACCAGCCGTTCATGGGCAATTTCAAATGAACAATAAAGCTAAGAGTAGAACTTTGGTATTACCTTAATACCAATATCCAGATACCTAAGTCTGCTGTGCTGGTATCTGTATATCATCTAAAAAGTAAAAGTCCCAGCGCTCTATGATGTCATCATTTTCCCGTCCCACTCAAAATCTATAAAAACCGTCATCACACTATTTCTATTTTTTTGAATAAATTTTATAATCCTGTAACATTCTCTGAAAAATAACCAAAGTGTCTCTGGCAAAAAAAAAAAAACGAAATGTCATTCATAACATTATCTCTGCATGGAACGAAACAGAAGTGTTACATTTAGGTGAATATTAGCTGATATTTCCTATATAGTAAAAATCCAAAGTAACTTCTCATTAATATATATATATATATATATACGCACATATGAACACTTATGAGTTCGTAGCTCCCTAGAATTTATCTACTTACGACAATCAAACCGGTGAGAAATATTGAAAGACAACATCAATGAGGAAGTTGAGGACGGGAAGAAGAAAGAGAAGAGCGTTAGGTAAGGTACGGTACCTCAAGAAGGACATGGAATCCGACAGCGGAGGCGAACGGGCTCGGAACTCGGCCGAATGCAGGCGATGGAGGAGACGTTTGAATCTGATGAAAAAAGAGAGGAGAGAAGCAGAAGACGAAGAGAGGTGGCTGTGGCGATTTCCTTCTCCCTAGGCTTGGAGTGCATGACTCTTCGTGCTTTTTGCCAAGGGAGAAAAGCGGGGCCTGGAAATCTCCACGTCTTCCTTTCCCTTCCCATTTGTTAACTTTCGCTATCAATTTTTGTTCGGGACAAAATTGTTTTGTCACTTGAAAAATTTAGTATGACCAAAAAAAAAAAAACAAATTAGTCAAGTGAAAAATAGCCTAAAAAGTAAAAAATGATTAATTAAATAAGTTGAACCTATTTTTGTTTTTTACAATAGAATAAAACCAAGTTATCTGAATAAAAATAATTTTAGGGAGAATATCAGTTAAGGGTTTAGAAATAATTTAATTTCATAAAAAAAACCATTAACAAGTACTCCCTTCAAATTAAAATATGAAGTATTGATAACAAATACATGATTTTAAAAATGTTAGTGGAAATATTTATTTAATAAAAAAATTTATATCTTTTTTATTATATTTTTATTAAATATTTTATATAAGTATTTTAATAATAAAATTAAAATTTTGATGTATCATTTTTTTAAAAAAATAATAAATAAAATATACGTATGATTGAAAAAATTATAGTTATTAAATATCTTATATTTTAAATCAAGTAGGGTGTGGGAGATGTCCAAGGAAGAAAACAACAGACGAAAGAAACAAATAGTAAGGAAGGAGAATAAAACCGAGTGAACGCGAAACGTGCCTCGGTAGAAAGGGAGGCCAATGGGCCACGGGTCGTAGCCACAGGTGTCTGCATGATGTATAGGATATTTTAATATTAAAAGATAAAAAGAAAATAAAATAAAATATATCAATTAAAAAATAATTATTTATTGTACTCAAAATATCATATTTAATGTATTTAAATAAATTAAAATTCAAATAATAATTTATCCAATATTAAAAATAGTTTTTCTCATGTATATTAAAGACAAAATAATTATTTATTTTATTTTAGAGCATGTAATTTCTTGAAACATTTGTATTTTTTCTTTGATTAATGTGTAGAAAAAGTTTGAAATCAAATTAAAAAATATAATTTTTACTAAGTTTTCCCTCATAATTAATAAAAAAATATTTTTTTTCTATAATTTAAGTAGTAATTTTGTTTTGCAATATCTTATCCTTATCATAAAGGTAACTATTTAAGGGCCTTATGTATACTTCCTTCATTTAAAAATGTAAAGCATTTTTAATCAAATTTTACCTTTAATAAAATAGTTACCTATTTCAAATTAACCTTATCTTTTTATATTTACCCCTATTAAACACCCGATAATAAATATAAAGTCACTATCAATAGGGGCACTTTTGAAAAAAAAGACAATAATTATACCTTAAAAGACTAAAAATGCCTTACATTTTTAAATATTCAACTCTTCAAAAAATAGCTTACATTTTTAAACGAAGAGAGTATTAAAAGTATTTTTGAATCCTAGATTTGTTTGCCCATGCATGATCCTAAAAAAAATAAAATGTATACTATAAGAAACAATATACTATAATTTATGTCATAATTGTATTTATAAATTATAATTATAGCCAAAAATAAGAATAAATAAAAATTATTTTTATATTAAATAATAATTTTAAATTAAGAAAATAGCATAGTTAATATTATAGTATTCTTTCATGTCCTATATATAAGTCACTTTTAATTTAACCACCTTACTATAATTAAGGAGATGAGTTAAATCATTAGTTTTTTGTCTAAAAAGGAAAAAAATTAATTTTTCTTTATTAAATGCATCATATTTAAAAGATAATTTCTCTCTTATATATAATTTTTTTCCTATATTCATAAAAAATATAAATTTTTATTTAGCTTTATATTTTATTCTACTATTTATCATCATTGTTGCATATCAACACTCACATTTTTCATTGCAACTCTCATATTTATTATTTATTTTTTACTTTTAATTTTACTTTTATTTTTTAACCAAGGGTCTCATGACTATGTTTTTAATTATGAGCCCCACATTCTTATAATTCTCTCAAAACTTTTTCACTTACACAAAAATAAAAAATAAAATAAATTTATTAAAAAATAATATTAAACTTTACTATATATATAGATTAGGGAAAATCTGAAACAAGGTTCTTTGAAGACAAATAATTACTTCTTTTATTTAAAAATATAAGATATTTTTTAAAGAGTTGGATGTTAAAAAAGTAAGGCATTTTTAGTCTTTTAATGTATAATCATTGTCTTTTTTCAAAAGTGCCCTTATTGATGGTGACTTTATATTTATTATAGGGTAATCAATATAAATAAATATAAAAAGATAGGGTTAGTTTGAAAGTAGGTAAGAATTTTATTAAAAATAAATTCGATTAAAAATATCTTATATTTTTATATTTTTTAAAAGAGAAAGTACATTATAAGACTAAATGATTCTCGATTTGTGCATGTCATCTTTGTGCAGAGGTCATGTTAATCTTTTCTGTATTATTTCAATTTTATCGGATGTCCCGTAAGGGATTAAGACTAAATGATTTTAATATTAGTTTATAGGATTAAAGTATCTACTTTTATTATGAAAAGATAAAAATATTCTTTATATGTATATTACTGACTGAAGGAAACTAACGGAGAGGCGGGCGAATCAAACCAGAAGCAAGAAGAGAATGACAGCCGAAGCTTATGAGCCTCTCGTTCAATCCCAACGTACTTCGACTTTAGAATCCTCCCCATCCCTAACTCGTACGATGTTTATTTACGCATCCCAACTTTTTCATTCAAAAGTGGCTGCAAAATAAGTGGAAGCGAGACTTTCAAGAGGGCCCTTGTTTTGTAAAGGCTTTATTATTTATAAATACCATTCATCTTCGGAGAGAATTTCAATTAAAAGTTATGGATGGGACTTAATTATTAGTGAGTTTTAAAAAAATTTAAAATTTTAATTCAATTCAAGAAAATTAAAATGAAAATAATTTTAATGGTGAAAAAATCAAACCCTTCACTTGTTATATAAAATTATTAGTTGTTAATTTTCTTACTTTACTTATTAATTTATCAAAATGAGTTGTAAATTGTATCCATTTTATTAGACAAGCAATAATATCAGTTGTAAATTATAATATTTGTCAATAATTTATAATTGATATTAGTAAATTAATAAGTGAAGCTAGCAATTTAACAACTGCTATTGTTATTTGTGATTAAATAACTAATGTCAAATCTTGTATAATTATTGACATATAAATTCATATAATTTACAACTCATATTAATAAATTAATAAGTAAAATAAAAAAATTAATGACTAATAATTCTGCATAATAAGTGAAGGATAATTTAAACTTTTTACTATTAAAATTATTTCACTCTAATTCCTTTGGACTGAACTAAAGTTTCAAATTTTTTTAAGACCCATTAGTGATTAAGTCCCATCCATGATCCTTAATTAAAATTCTCTCTTATCTTTACCCCTTCCTGCTACTACTAGGGTGCGCCGGGCGTTACGGTCTAGAGCCAAAATTCTCATTCTCACTGTCAATAAAAAGCCGAATATGAGAATTAGCTTAAGCTGTCAAATTTAATGGCTGATCTCTTGGAAGAAAACAACAGACAAAACAAACAAATTGTAACGGGAAAGAATGTAAAACGAGTGAGCGCGAAGCATTCCTTGGTAGGAAGGGAATAAGACGGTACCACTGCGGGTGAGTGGTAGCCACAGGTTCCTCATCCCTTTACGAAATGCACTTGTAAATTTTTACACTAAACTTATCATCCTACTCATAACAGCTTGATACCTTTATTAGGCCTGCGGGTTGAGGCCCGTGATCGGTGGCCCATGAATAGCGGTGTCCTTAGGAGTTAGGGCTGTCTATTTCCGTCCATTGGTTTAGCCTATTAATTTTAAAAAAAAATAAATCATTCAGTTTTTATAGCCTTAACTCAATTATATCTCAATTTTTTAATATTAATTTATTATAACTCAGTCTCTGAAGTTTTGACTCGATTATAAATCAATCCCTAAACTTTACCTTTTACCTCTTGCAATTTAATCCATGAAGTTTCAATCTCTTAAATATTGATCTCTATATTTTAAAAAATATAATTATAAAGATTAAAAATATTTTAAACTTTTAATAATTTAAAATATTAGTAATAAATTTTAAAATATTTTGAATCTTTACAATTTTATTTTTTAAACTATAGGGATCAATTTTTAAGAAGTTGAAACTTCAGATACTTAATTATAAGAGACAAAGTTTATGGACTAATAAATAACTACGTCAAAACTTCAGAAATTGAGTTAGAACGAGTCAAAATTTAGGAATTGAGTTACAATTAAGTTAAAACTATAAGGATGAAATGATTAATTTTTTCATTAATTTTTATTTGATGGCCTCCCATTGGATGCAAGTTGGTCCTCTATACTCATATTGAATATTTACTTAAACCTTGGATCAATTATTATGTATGTTCGGCACTACTTAGAATTCTTGTTAAGCCAGCCACTTCTAATATGCCTTTCTTTAATATTCTTCTAATGTCCCAACTTTTTAATTTTATTTTTTTAAATTATTAATTTTTATATAAAATGAGAGATATTTTAATAAACCTCACCCTTGAAAAAAAGGTACAATCTCAACTTGCCTCTAAATCTAAAGTTAGTTGACTATTAAAAACTTTGTTTGATTGACAGATGTACACATGACATGTTAAGGTGGATAGTTGATCAATAAAAAAAAAAAAAAAACTATGCACCCTCATCCAATCTACTTTATCATCATGACTTCATCAGCTTTTGCTTTTTATTCATCATTGACTAATTTTGTATATTTTAAAAATTGATCAAGGTAATTATAATTTTTAATAATCAAATTTAATATATTTTAAAAATAAAGAAAACAAAACAAAAATAACTTAAAATTGATTCTATTTTTTTATTTTTTTTAAAAAAATGAGAACAACTAAATGAAAAACATTTATTCAAACAAATTTTAAAATTTTTCTATTTGTAAAAACAAAAAATAATTTTTAAAAATAAAAAACAAACAAACCCTTACATTCAAAGCAACTAGCAATATACTTGTGCGATGCACAGGATATTCTTAATTTTTATATAAATTGCTATTAAATAAAAATTTAAATATTATGCAATGTATGTGTGTGTGTGTATATATATATATAATTAGTAAATAGAGAATTTAGTACAAATATTATATAATTGGAATATTAAAACTTATCAACTATCAATAATAGGCATTGGTGCTAATAAAATGAGCTATATTGTCATTTAAGCATGAGGTCTTAAGTCCAAATTTATATGAATATATAAAATATTTTTGTGAGAGCTACTCCTAATTAGCTTGACAGTGTTTAAATCTAACTTAATCAAATAGTCATATAAAACAAAAACTTGTCAATTGTCATTTACCATTTTTGGCCAAAAAAAATTATCATTTACCATCATCTAATTTTATTTACATTATAACATATAAACACATTAAAATGTATCTCTCATGGTTACTTTTTTTTCTTTTTAAAGTATAGCACCTGCCTGATATAAGTAGTAGTCTAAATAGTACAAAATGGTATTATGACAATTATATCCCATATCTAATCATAAAAAAAAAATATAAGAACTGAATTTTTATCTCATTCCTCCCATTTGGAATCGAGACAAGATATGAAAAAAATCATAGTCAAGTTTGAAGATACAATGGAAACACTCTAGACATTATAGATTTATTTTACAATGTATATATTTTTATTAACTCATCCCACAAATCAACAGGCCTTTTTATTAACTAAATTGACCATGCTCCATATCTTTCATTATTCACGCCATATATATATATATATATATTTCAATTTAATATCATGTGGGGTACTAAAGTTTATACATTGTTATTAATCAAGAGCAAGCTCCCTCTTCTAGAGCTAGCAATATAGGTTGAGCCCATCAACAAATCAAAAAGTGGCAAGTTTGGGTTAGGTAAATAGAGTCTTAGTTAGGAGTAAGTCTTTTTCAACCTTACATAGCTAACTTACCAACTTATAGGTTAGCTCATTTTTCTTTCTTTAGTTTTTGTTTAAAGATTCAATCTACTCATACAAGTCTTCTCTTCTTTGGTCCCAAAATTCCTAAAATCAAATTCCTTATCCCTCTTTCCTCTTCTAGATATGTTTTTTTTATAAATAACCAGTGTTTTTTTTAATACAATTCATTGTTTTTTAAGTTATAAGAACAATGAGAGAATCATTGTTATTTGAAACTTTTGAGTAAAATCCACATCTTCTTTTATTTTTTTAATATGATATCATTTTTCAAGTCAATATCATAATAAGTTTCCTCAACATTATCTCCACTATCAATAATGGTTAACTTTATTTCAAAATCCCACATTATTCAAGTTAAAAATAAACAAACTAATATTATTGAATATAATTAATTTAAAAAGTATTTTTGATTTAGAAAAAAATTCATTAATATTTGGATAATCAATTTACAAAAAAAATTAGATTCCATTCATTTTAAAAAAACTGAATTAAAAAATGAAAGTAAAGAAATAAAAAAAAGGCTGGCAGGCGAGTAGGCTATTGGAAATTGTGCTCTAGGGCAATCATTGTACTACATATATTGTTATTTAATGAATTTTTCTTTTCTTATCATAACAATTGCATGTTCAATATGATAACTGTATATCTGGACAAACTACAGTGATTGTCCTAAATGTCCCTGGTCGGTCATCTTTGAGGGATTATAGATAAAACAAGATTAGTATAATTTTGATTAATTATAGAGATATAAATTAAAGTTATAGGCACTTGAAAGAATATGTAACATCCTGAAATTTTAAGACTCAAATTTATTAAAAAAATAAAAATAATAAAAAATAAAATAAAAATCTATAATTAAATTAAAATTAAGAATAATTTAATAGAGGTCCAGAGTTTAAATTTTTCTCAGCAAAAGTTTGGTTTTATTTAATTTTTAACTATGAGAAAAATTACCAAAGTTGACTCGGGCTTTTGTGTTATAATAAAAAATGTTAGGCCCTTTATTGTAATTTCTCTAAAGTCTAATATTAGCAATTTAAGAGGGAAAATAGACGCAGAAATGAAGAAAAGGAAACAAGGAAAAGAAGGAAACGAATGCGTGAGAGAGAGCGAGATGAAGAAGAAAGGAGAAAGAGAGAGAGTTAGGCTTGGATCTAGGAGGTTTTGCGACCGTTGCGAGCTTTGCTATGTGATAGGTAAACTCCCTACTTCAATCCTCTTCCCTCCCTCTTTGTTTTTCTCAATTTTGGAAAAGAAAATTTCTGAAATTTGATCCAAAATGCTTTATTTTTGCAAGCTTTAGTTTCCTTGGATTCTAGAGAGGATGTTTTGAGTTTTTATATGGTGTTCTAATGTTTTGAGTGGATAATTAGATGAAAAGAGGTGTTTTGGGCACAAATCAAACTCCAAGAGGTTGGGTTTTGCTCTTCAATGATTTAAGTCTATTGATTTAGTTATAATTTTGCCATTTGAGCTCAATAAGATTTAAATTAAGATTTGGTTTTCATTATAAGGGCTAATGATGAAAGTTGGTGACACTAAGTGAAGGTTTTTAATTGATTAAAAATTACATAAATTGGAAATTAGTCTAGTGATGGCTAATAAATGATTTTGGTGGTTAAGTGATACTATGTGAATGGTTGGTTTAATATATGGACCATTAGGATGAATTATGACTCGTTAACCCAAATTGTGTGGTATGAGTTATAGTCTTCATTAATGCTATTTGTCATGATAAGTGATGTGGATTGCTTATATGTTGTAGGGATTGTTGGTGAAATTTGTTCGGAAGTTAAGGAACAAACCAAGTCCTATTTTATACAAGAGGAACCCTTTTAGTACCAAAGGGTTGAGGTAACAGGGGAATTTATATTTTTTATTACTTTGTTTTAGCTATTTTTAAATAAATATTACCAACTATCTTGCATTACATGTTTTAAAAGATTAAATGTGCTTTATAAGGGGTTATGATGTACTACTTTGATTATAGTACAAATATGTTTTCTAATTGTTTAACAATAATGTTTTTATGAAAATAAGATTTGTTTACATGTATTTTAATCATAAGGAATAAAAGTTACACTTAAGAAAGTGTAACTAAATAAGGTACCTTAGATAGGCTAAGGAACCATTTAAAGGAGATTTATAAATGTTATACTACCTTAGAGTGTTGAAGTGGTCAATACTTGGGAAAGGTAGACACAAATAAAAGGTATGATCTTGGTGGGAGTTCACCAATGAGAAGGTGTAGACTTTTGATATTCTATGGCACACTGCCAGTATTCAGTGTTACTTTATGTATTGTGGGCTTAGTGCACTAAAATGATTAGTGTATTGAGTGTTCGACACCTCTCAGTGGGGGAGGGAATCCAACATATGAAGTGTGAGATTGAGTGCCTAGGCCAAGGTAGCCCTTACATGGAGTGTAAGTCGGGCTAGCTCTGGGAGGGAGTTAACTTCGACTGCTCAGGATTCACGTCGAAGGGGCATAAGCAGTTTGGTGGATTAGATCATGCCTTAGATTATGTTTTATGCTTGTGGAGGTAGAAGTAGGTATAAGATTTACCTGCGAGTTAAAGAGTGCCAGAGGGCATTCTGTTGGTCATGAAAGGCCATACCGGCCTACGTCATGCATTCATGCATTTTAAATGGCTAACTTATATAATATGTTGAATTTATTATTCAATTATTCGATTATGGCTTACTTTGTAATAATCAATGTAGATTTCTCTGTTACTGAGACTATGGTTGTCTTATCCCTTTCTTTTCAATATTCTAGGTCCAGGCGAAGGAGCTAGGGGAGGACGGGAAAAGGAGCAGAGCTAGGGGTTGTTTGTGAATTGAAAAGAACTGCAACCCTTTTCTTTTGAGCAAATCTATTGCAATGTATTTAGGATTAGGGTGCCAGTAGGATATGATTATGTATATGTGCGTAAGTATGTGTGGATTATATGGCTTGTGTATGAATTTTTGTCTGCTTGTAGACTTGTGGCTAGGAAATTTGGCTATGGTGTGTGGCTTTGATGGATTTATTTAGTAGATCAAGTTTTCACTATAAGCAAATATTTATTTTGGTATATATGTGATTCCACAAGCAAATGCAAAATAGTTGTATTGCAAATGGTGTGTTATGGGCAAACATATACCTTGGATAGAGAGAGTGGGTGCATGGGCCTCACAGAGATCTCTGAGCCAAGTAAAAATGTTTAGCGTGTGTATTCATATGTGTATATGATATTTGGAATAGTTTTTGGCCACTTTTGTGTGATTTGTGCATTTTGAGAGTTTAGGGTCCATTTTGGGAAATGGCACCCGAGTGGTCAAATTTTGGTATAAAGGATTTTTTTACCATTTAAATATTCTATCAGGTGTTTTTAGTCCGATTTGACATGTCCAAAGTGTTCCCACAAGTTTGTGACCATTAGGATGAGATTTAAACAATTTTGAAAATGGTTTTTACCAAAAACCTATACTTTTGCATCGGGTGTTCAAATCTTAATCCGACCATTGGATTTCTCTAAAATTTGGGTCACAAGTAAAACCTTTTATAAGCTTCGTGTGGGCTTTGGAATTACATCTAATCGGATATCAGACAGAGAAGCGACGCACTCCAAAATTTAGTCTGGAGGAGCTATCATGACAGCAATAATTGATAATGTTACAACATGCATGAAATTTAATCCATCCATTGGATCTTTCAAAATTTGGTATTCTAATAGTACTATTTAAAAGTGACATGTGGGCTTTGGAATCGCTCCGATTGGAGGTTGGATGATGAAATGGTGCACCCCGAAAGTTAGTTCGAAGGTGCTGTCATGACAACTTTTTAGCTGTCATGACAGCAAAAATAACCAATCTTTTAACATGTCTAATTTTTAATCTGACCGTTGGATCTTTTTAAAATGTGGTACACTTATAATATCCTTTAAATGTGACGTGTGAGCTTTAAAATCACTTTGATCGGAGGTCGAATGACAAAATGCCACCTCCCGAAAGTTGGCCCAGGAGGGCTATCATGACAGCAATTTAATGCTGTCATGACCGCATCTTTTTATTCCACTTTCGTGTAGCTTGCTTCCGTGTGCTATAGGTAAAACCTATAATTTTTTTAGGTTTTAAATGATTTATTTCTTAAGTTAGTTAGAGGATCAACTCCTTAACCACACTTAGTTTATTTGAATTATGTGATTTTTGGATAATACTCAGGGCAAGTGTTACAGAGTACAAGGTGCTGGACCGACTTACTATGAGAAAGCTGCATGGTACAAGTCATAAGTTTATCTCATATGTAACTATATCACTAAGCCCTTTGACATGAGATCATTATGGATTCCTACATGATGACAACTGAACTTTGACTTAGTCAAAAGTCACCTCTGACCGGGTGATCATAAAAGCTATGATTGAGTTTAGTGATATTCATGCAAAGAAATATGAGTGGTCAAGATGAAATTTGTCTCTCACATTAAGTGAAAGATATTACTGTGCCCCTCGATGAGTAAAATTGAGAAAATATATGGCCATAGTACAATATAAAAGGTTTTTTCATTGCTACTGTCAATCTACTCAGAGATCGAGAAAGTAACAGTCAGGTAAAGGAGAATGACAATTCCATGTCTCATGCTTGACCAAAATATCGTGTGATAAAAGGGATGTGATATGATTGCATAATAGGTTACATTGGATCATCGACCCCATGTAAATTGGGTAGTTGCAATGTCTTGCTAGATGCCACTTGTGAGTTATAAGCTGATACCATAATTAGCTTACTGTCAATTTTATATGGGCCTACAGGGTCACACACAAGAACAGCCTAACTCAAGCTATAATGTCCAAGTTTAATGAATCTGAAATATGTTTAGATTCAATGAATGTAATATAGGGTGAATGAAGTGTGTGTATATATATATATTTGAATATTTATTTGATAAATATTTATATATATATATATATATATTATATGAAATATGAAATATAAAATATATATATATATATATTTTATATTTCATATTTCATATAAATATATATATATATATATATAAATATTATCAAATAAATATTCAAATATATATATATATTTGTATGAAATATAAAATATAAAATATAATTATATATATATTTCATGATATATATAAATGATATATAAAATTAAATATAGATAATATAATATATATATATATATATTTCAAAATATATATGTATATATATATATATATATTAATGATAACAGCTCGCTATGTATTGCTACAGGGTTTGACCGACATTGATCTGAATCATAGTAGAATATGAAAGGTTCTCAGTCCTCTTTCATACTGAGATTAACAAGCTGGCAGTCTCAAAAGCCTAGCTATAGACCTTTCACAGAACCACTTCCTTCAGACCAGCATAGCACAACCTTCCTTCGTTTCCTATTGGAGGTGTAGTCATAATAACACATAACCAGTAATCCCCCTTATAGGATCATTGTGGAAATCCAAAACTCTTGTTAAGTATTAGATAATAATCTCCTCTTAACCCCTAAAAGAAGATTACTCAGCCATACATTTTAATCTTCAATACTTGCAAAGGAGGAAATAAATGAACATAATACTTTTATTGATAGTAAGAAGGCAAGGTTACAAGGAGGCAGAGAACTTGAGTGCTCAAGAAAGCTCTAAGGTTCTCAGTTGTGTGTTGCCTCAGAGATTATATGGCTTTATATAGAGTTGGCATTCTAACCCTGGTTACATAACCTTAGTTAATTTTAACTCTAATAATTACAAGAAGACAAAACTACTTTTGACAAAATGAAAAGGCTAGACTTAGACTTCTTAGGCTTTTTGACAAAATAAAAGTTAAAGTAATTATTACAAGAGACAATATAGGTTTAGGCTTCTTTTTAGCTCTTAGTCTTTTTGACTTTCTCTTTTTCCATCTTCTTTAGTCTTCTTTTACTTGTCGGCAGGCTAATTCAGAATATTCATGTTTATAGAAGGATCTTCATAGTCTTTGTCAGCTTCTCTTTTTTTATCACAATATTTACATTTATGGATAGCATATTCTGACAATACTTGACGTATTTTCTTCTTTGTCCCTTCATCATTATTCATCGAATTATTTCTTAATCTTTGGTACCAATTATTGAAGCTTCTTAAATTTCTGCTATTTTTTCCTACTGAGAAAATACATGTTGTTAGGCCAGTGAAGTATGTCCACTATTCTTCTTCTACTGTAGTTGTCCTATTGAGCTCCTGAAAAATTGTATGTACTTTTTGAGCTCTGATAATGGAGATCTTATATCTGAGATCTTCATCATTAATTATGTCTTCTTTTTCTTCTTGGTCATACTCAAATGGTCTTCTTATTATCCCAAACTTAATCAGATTAATTGGAGGATAGAATTTATCAGGAGTTATTTCATCTATTATTGAGTAACACTAAATGAAGACTTAGTATTGAGTTATTATTCCAAAATAATGTTTAGCAGCTTCCTTAATTGACTTTGAAAGTTTTGATATTTCTGACATATCATTAGAAGGATATATTGAGTGGATAAGGCCATAACTATGCAAGGTTTTTACAAGATTAGGGTTAGTGTTTGGATAAATAATGACTTTGTTGAAGGAATAATGAGAAACATATTTAATATTACTGGTATCAGGAAGGGCAAAATGGTTGGTCTTATTAATGAGAAGTTTGAAATAATTATACTAGTCTAAGGTCTTAAAAGATGGTGAAATTACTAGACTTGGACTTCTTCTCCTAGAAGAGGTAGAAGTGGATGCACTATTTTGAGGTGTTCTTGTCACTATTTGGGCTTTAGACTTTTAAGCTTCGTTTACTATTTCAGTAAAAGGAATTATTAGACCAGTTTTTTTTGGACTATGAGGCTGGAATAATGAATCAGGAGTTTGAGTAGATGACTCAATTAGTTGTTTTACTTGTCTTTAAGGGGATTGGGATAATGGACCCTTAGATTTCTCTAAGTCCTCCATATTACTTTTCAAAATATTCACCTTATTTCTGAGATGAGCTACTGATTCAGATAATGTTTGCATATTTGCATTTAGTTGTCCAGCAAGAAGGGTCATATTCATCTCCAGAATATTTACTTTCATGATTACTTGGTCTAGTGGGGTCATTATTAGTCCTGTAGGTAAACCACCACCACCACTACTTGTCATCATATTTGTCTCTCTTCTATTTGACTCCATTTGGACAAATAATCAGCCACAAGATTATTTTTTCCTTTAATATATTCAATTTCATAATCATAATAAGACATATCTGATTGCCATTTAATTAACATTTTATTACATAACTGAGTTGTTTTTATGTTTTACTTGACTATTAGTTCTTATAATGAATCTAGTATTCACAATAAATAATTCAAACTTTTGTACATCTTTTACTATTGCTAAAATTCTTTCCAATTTGAATGATATCTAGTTTAAAAATCATTAAATTTTTCACTTGCATATCTAGTTATTACTTCTTCTCCTTTTTCATTAATGTGATATAAAATTGCTCCCCAATAATTTTTACTAGCATCTGTGTATATTATCCATATTACATCATTATTTATTCGAATAGTTAATTTAGGTAGATTTTGACATAAAGTTTTTATCTGATTCACTATTTTTTCTTTTTCTTTATCCCATATCCATATTGTCTTTTCTCTAGCTAATTTACTTACTTTTCCTATTAATTTTGATAAGTTTGAAATATAGTTTTTGGCCTGATTTACTAATTCTAAAAATGATTGAAGTTCTTTTTTATTTTTAATTTCCTCAAATTTTAGTATTTTCTTACTAATATGTTCTTGTAATTCTATTCCATTATTAGTTATGTATTGTCCTAAAAATCCTATTCTTTCTTTTCTTAATTTAGCTTTTTTAGGTGATATATTTAATCCTTTTTCTTCTATAAGATTTATAAATTGTTCTAAATGTTTTTCATGTTCTTCTTTATCTTTTGAGAATGTCAAAATATCATCTATATATATGACAGCAAAATCTTTTATTGACAATAATAATTTTGTTATATATTCTTGAAATATACTAGGACTATTATGAAATCTCATAGGTAATACATTCTATTCATACAAACCTTCTAATGTACTAAAAGCAGTATATTTTTTACTTTCTTCTTTTTATTTTATTTGAAAAAATTCTGATTTGAAATCAAACTTACTGAATATATATTTTCCTCTTATCAAATTAAATAATAAATCTATTTTTAGGATTGGATATCTATTTTTTATTTTTAATTCATTTACTTTTTTATAATTTATGACTAATCTTGACTTTTCTCTTTTTTCTTCATTATGTTTTATTACAATCATAGCGGGTGATGAATATTCAGATCTACTTTCTCTTATTAAATCATATTGTTCAATTTCATTAATGTGCATAATAAATTTTTTTTTATCATTTTTTATCCATGGGTATGGTTTACAGTTTATTTCTTTACTATAATCTCTTAATTCTATTTTTGCTAAAGGTTTAGATTTTTCCCAATGAACTAAAGGATTATCACTATAATTTTCTAATAATCTTTATTCAATTGTCTTAATTTCTTTTGCAGTATTTAATATTTTTATTGAATTTATAACTTCATTATTATACAAAGGTTTTGTTTATTTGGTAGAAACTATACTTCATATTCTTTTGTTTCTTTTGAAATTTTTCATCTCTTCTACTATAAGGTTTAGTTACTCTTACTCCCCATGCTTGGTGTTTACAAGGTGTTGTTAATATTATTGCCTTTTTAAATATATGTAAAGGATAATATTGTTCAACAAAATCTATTCCTAATATTACATCACATGAGTTATCATTATATTGGTTTAATTTTCTTATTTTTAATTCATATTCTCCTATTTGTATCATAATTTCTCTTACTTCTAATTCAATACAATTAATTTTTTGTCCTACCCCTTGCATTCTTAATACTTTATTTTTCTTTTTTCATAATTCATCTGGTAATATATTTGCTTTTGCTACTGAAATATTTGCTCCTGTATCGATTAAAGCATGATATTTTTTAGATTTATATTTTTGATAATTAAATTTTATCAATATGTAATATAATTTTGTCATATCAATTTTATCTTTTGGATTACTATTATTTGATGATTAATATTTATCATAATTCTTTCTTGTTGTATTCTCCATGGTTTTACTTGTTCTAAGAAATCTATTCCTAAGATTATTTAACATTGATTATTATTATCATCTATTACCCATAATTTTACAGTTAACACATCTCTTTCATTTATTCTTATTGAATATATTTTTCTATTTCCTTCATTTGTTACTTCAAGATTATTATTTGTTAATCCTAATTGTATTGTATTTTTTTTCTCTCTTGGTTCTACTAAAGTCATTACATCTATCCAATTAACATCTTCTTTTATTTGTATAGCTATATAATTATTGTTTTTTATTGGTGTTTTAGGTTTTATTGGTTCTAAGTTTGAAGTTATTGGTGTTTCAGTTCTAGATTTTAATAATAATCTTTCTTGTCTAGATAATCCTCTACTTATACTAGGTCTTAGTTCAAAACTAAAACTTCTTCTAATATTAGGTTGATTTATATTTATATTTAATGTTGGTGTACTTATTCTTAATGTTCTTTGTCCTATGTTATCATTAACTATCAGTCTTCTTGAATTATTTTCATTTTCATAATATCCTATTGTATTATCTAATTCTAATATTAATTGTTCAGGTATTGTTATTCTGGTTGGGTCTAATTTTATTTCTTGTAATACAGGCATAAAATGTTTATCAATTGTTAATTTTTCTTTATTTCTTTTATAAATTTTATGCTCATTTGTAAATACTAATCTATCATAGCAGTTATAATTATTGTTCTTGATCCTAGTAATAATTTTATTCCTCCTAATTTATGATATATTAGTATGATTTTATTCATATTTTTATCTGCTCTTGAAATACAAAAGTTAGTATTTACTGTAAATTTTAGTTTTTGATATATTAAGTTTCTAGTTAATATTCCTAAAATACTATCTTCAACATTACTTATTATTCTTCCATCAATTATTAATAATTCTATTGGTGAATTTTTTCCTTTTTGAAAATAAGCTTTTGCTAATAATTGTACTCCAGCAATATATATTTCTATTACTTCATCTTTAAATGATAATTTATTAATTTCAGCATCTATTGAAGATTTACTTATCAAAGTTATTCTTAATACTCCTTCTGTTAATGTTGATTCTATAGGATGTTTCTTTTCTAATACTACACATGCATATTTTTCTTATTTCTTAGACTTCACAAGTTTTCCAACTTTATTCATAAAACTTTCATTTTTTAATTCTTCAAGTTTTAAATTTAATTTTGAATCTCTTATCTTTTCTTATTGTTTTTGATTAAAAGTCATTCTTTTTTGAACTATTCCTTCTTCTGCACTTACAACTTCTTCATATTGATCATAATCATTTTGATTACTACTCTCAGGTTTATCTTCTAACCTAATCTCTTATCTTTTCTTATTGTTTTTGATTAAAAGTCATTCTTTTTTGAACTATTCCTTCTTCTGCACTTACAACTTCTTCATATTGATCATAATCATTTTGATTACTACTCTCAGGTTTATCTTCTAACCTATTTATCATATATATATATATATATATAAACTCATTTCTTCTTCTTTTTCAGATTCACTATTTATAGATTCAGTTTCACTAATTATTTTTAATTTATAAATTTCTGTTTCTAAATTATTTAATTTATTTTTTATTTTAGATAATTCTTCATTATATCTTATAGGTTCTAAATTTTCTTTATATGCTTCTTCCATTATTTTCATAATTTTTTATCTTTTTTACTTGGACAGTTAGGTGATATGTGTCCTAATTCTCCACAATTATAACATTTACATTTTTTAAGTATTTTCTTATAATTTATATTTTTTCTTTTTCTTCTTTTAAAGAATTTTCTTGGTTTATATTTATTATATTTTTTATAATATTTTTCTTTAGGATATTTTTTAAATTTTAATTTTAATTTTATTTTCTTCTTTTTCTTTTCATATTTTTCTGGTTTATATCCCCATTTATATCCTTTCATTATCTCTCCACATCTTAATATTGTTTTGATAGTTTTATAATATTTCATATTTCTCCATATAGTTCTACATTTATCAGCTATATATTTTCTTAAAAATAATTCTCTTCTTCCCATAGTGTCTATTTTATTTAAAACATTTATTGCACCTTGTCTTGTATCATCTATTGTTTCATCTCCTTCTAAAGTTACTTTATAAGTATTATAATAATCTTCTAATATCATATCTGATATTAATTTTGGTGGTTTTCTATAAAATAAGTCTAAATAGAATCTTTCTTCTTTTAAATCTTCTAATCCAACTTCATAATAATATTTTTGTATTCACGTGTAAAAGCATTTAAATATTCTGGTTCTAATGAAAATAATTCTATTTCATGTAATATTTTTATTACTTTTTTTTGTTCACTCATTTCATTTATATCCATACTTATTCCTCCAAATTCATTTAATAATGTTTTTATATATTTATCTATTAACATAGCATAATATTCTCTTTTACTATAACAACTTTTATTGTAACATCCCAATTTAAATTTAATAGTTAATTTAGGTTAATAGAAATTTTTTTTAAAAAATAATAATATTTAGAGGTAAGAAAATTAGTAGAAAATGATTATTAAATCTAATTTAGGATATAATTCTAAATTTAAAAAAAAAATTTAAAAAAAATAAATAAATTAATTAAAAAAAATTAATTAAAAAAATTAATTATTAAATTATTATTATAATAAAAAAAAAGGGAAAAAGGTATGCCAAAACAAAAAAAAAAAGAAGAAGAAGAGAAAACGAATTTGCTTTCGGCGCCGCATGAATAGTAAGTATAAAATAATAATAAAAAAAAAGGGGGGAAGAGAGAGAAGAAGAAATAATAATAAAAAAAAATGTGTGGGACCCACTGAATTTTTATAAAAACTCACCTTCCTTCATTTCCTCATTCATTCTGCGCGCGAGCTGAGGCGGAGAGAAGCGAGTTGCCGGTGCGAAATATCTAAATTTTTAAGGTAAGAGTTTTTAATAGGATATTTAGGTTGTGATTTTAAGCTTTTCAAGACTAAGTAAGTGTTCTAAAAATTTTTCTTAGTCATCCTTCTTATTTAGTTTCTGAGTTTGTAGTGGTAGAAAATTTAAGATCTGGAAGAGGGATGAATTTATGTTGAATAAATATGATTTTTGAGGTTGTCAGTAGTATAATAAATGTTCTAGAGTATAAATTTATTGATGATCTTTGAATCTGTGGCTTATGGATCAAATTCTAAACTAGATCTGAAAATATATGTTGATTTATTGAGGTTTAGATGATTATTTGGGATGAGAAATGAATTATTATGGTTATAGGATTATGATTCTAAGCTAGAGACTCAATTTTTAATTTTTGGGTATTTTAGGTACGAATTTATAAAATAAAAAGAAAATTTTGATAATAGAAATTAGTTTAAAATTTGATTTTTAGATTATTAATGTTTATTGATAATTAAAAGAGGAGTTAAAAATTTTACTTAATAGTATTAACTATAGATTTGTATTAAGATTGAGATTAGAAATTATGTTATATTTTTAATTCTATTATTAGAATTATTTTATTAGTTTCAAAAATTGAAACTAATATTTATAAATAATATGTTATTTGTAGATTGTATTACTGGTGAAGATTGTGGAGAGAGAGAAATTTTAAGGAATAATTTATTGAAAAAGCCACAAGGTAACCATGCTTTTAATTTATGATTAGTGTTACTTCTTGTTAATTGGGTGATTATTGAGAAAATTATGAATTTTGTAATATTGTATAATTGTGCAATATTATTATGAATTTGTTTAATTATTGTGGGAGGTGTTGGGAGACTTGCTATTATTGTTGTATTTATGTGCCACGTGGTACGCTCCTATTGTAGCTCAATAGGTGGCTTGTAAGGGCTTGGGCTAATCTACCTTTGGCCGGGTAATTTAGCACCGAGTGAGGGCTACGGCTCGAGGTTAATGGAGGGATATAAGGATGGTTGTTTGTGTTTATTATAATATTTCTTATATTTGTTGGAATTATATTATTTTTAATTCTCACTTAGTAAGCACACACTTAACTGTTTGTATACACTATCATAAATTGGCTTTGGTTACTGGGACTTTTGAGTCTCATTATGTGGTTAACAATTTTCAGGAGAAGAGCCACGAGTGACACGTAGAGGAGTCCCAGAGGCTTAGTGGTATAGATCCACTGTCTCTTTTGGGTATTTAATTTATGATTTATAATGTGTTATATTGCCAATATTAGGACTTTTTTATGTTTATTGTCAATTATATGAATATATAAATGTAATCATGCCTTTCAAACTATTTCTATTTTTGGTACAATTTGGATGACTGTAATTTTAATATTTGGTTTACTTTGGATTGGTTAAAATGGCATGATTATAAGGTCAAATAACTGGCTTGTGTTGAAAATTGATTAAATTGCTTATTTTACTTGTTGGGAGTATAAGGATGGACAAATGTGATTTAGTTTACTTGTTGGGAGTATAAGGATGGACAAATGTGATTTAGCCTAATGGCATGTGGGAGGTAAAAATTTATCTGAAATGTTATAGTGTGTGAGTTGAAGCTAATTATAAAATATTTTATATCAAAATTATTGATATAAAAATGTGTTGGGTGGCTGTAACCCAACTATGGTTGAGTTAAATTATTTAAAAAAAAAAAAATTTGGTGTGTTACATTTATCTAGTCTTCTAAATTTTTCTCTTTATTCTTGAGGTTTTTTATTTTACTAATTTTTTACATTTCCTAAAAATGTTGCTTCTATTAACATATTTACAGTGTTTACATCTACATTTTTTCCTATTAATGCTATTAATGTTGATTTTTCCCATTCTTCTATTACTTCAATATCGTTTAAATTACAATCTAAATTTAATCATATTCCTAAATTTGATATTTGTTTACTTTTATATTGTGCTAAAGGTGTGGGTGTAAATTCATTATTTTTCGGTATATTGAATGTAGCCTGAAAAGGTATATTATTACATTTTTTTTATTTAAATTTATAAAATATGTTTCATAATATTGTTCTCTTTCATCTGGTTCCATCATTCTTTCATCTCTATTTTCTTCAGATATTTTGCTTGATTCTACATTTCTGTTATTATAGGATGGATTATCTAAATTTGGTGCTACAAAATTTTGAGGTATTCCATATGGTTGTTGATCATGAATTACTATTTGTGAATTTTTATATTTACAAATCCTTCTTCAAAATTATTATTTATCATATGTTTATATTCTTGTTTTATTTTTTATAATTCTTCTCTTTCTTCTATTGCTTCATTTTGTAACAATTTTTGAAATTCTATTTCTAATTCTTCAGATTGACTTTCTAATTCATTTTCTATATCATTTATTGTTTGTGCCATATTTATTTTTGCATTATTTTGAGGTTTTGGTTTATTTTTCTTTCTAGGTTTATAATTATAATTTTCTAGCATTATTTCTGCAGCTCTATTTGTATTCTCCCATTCTTCTTCATCTATTTCATTTTCTCCTCTTAATTCTCTTTCTATTTCTTCTTCTAGCTTTTGTTTTATTTCTTTATCTTTTTTCTTTGTATAATTTGTTCTATTTTCTCTATCAAATATTTGTAATTCTATTTTTTCTATCTATGCATGTATAAACCATAAATTATTATTCATTATCTCTTGTCCTTTCTTTATTCTTTCTATTTCTATTCTTGTTTGTCATATGTTTTCATGCATATCTTGTTTTCTTTTTTTTCTTCATTTATAATTTCTTCATCTTCAACTATTCTCATCATATATATATATATATATATATATGAATATTTATTTGATAAATATATATATATATATTTATATGAAATATAAAATTTAAAATATAATTATATATATTTGATATGTGTGTGTGTGTGTGTGTGTGTGTGTGTGTGTGTGTGTGTGTGTGATATATATGTACATGATATATAAAATTAAATATAGATAATATATATATATATATATATATTTCAAAATATATATGTATATATATATTTGTATATATATAATATAATATGTATATGTGATATATTATATTATATTATGTTAGTTTTAAATTTAATTTTATATAATAAATTAAATTTAATAACTAATATGATATGAGAGAATATTATGTCAGTTTTATAATTTAAATTTATAAGATAAATTTGAATTAGATATGATATTATAGGTTAAATTTATGAGATAAATTTAATTAAATTTTTGTAGGCTTTTAAGTGGAAGACGAAAACCCTTTTCTATATATTATATATAGATAGGGACGTTCTTTATGAAAATAAAGAGAGTTAGAAAAGTTCTGACGACAAAATATTTCAAGAGCCACGAAACACCTTATAAAAAGGAAAATTAATGTTCAAAGAATAACAGACGCTAGAGCATTAGCATGCTATTCGAGTTAGAGAACTGTTCGTGTGGATATCGGTAGAATGAGCAGATCTACATTGTCAACTCTTGAGATCCAAACTCTTAAAGAGAACGTGCGCTAATTTCAAATAATTAAAAGGTAACTCTTTTATCCACCTTAACTTAAACGAGTTCATTCAGCCATATCAAGATAGGAACTTTAGAATTTTAATCTTCCGCTGTGCCTCCCTATCCAACAACGGTACCAGAGCTAGGTCGAATTTTCATTTAAGTTAGGTTTTGGTTGATTACGTTCTTAAATCTTTATGTGATGAACTTTTTTAGATGAACGTTGCTTTGAGATTTTTGAAATTTATATGTGATATTTTTGAAATTTATATATATGTTTTTCATGTAATATTTTCGAAACATATATATCTATAAACTCATTTTATATAAATTCAAATTTATATGAATTTAAATAAATTAATATGATTAATATTTAGCTATATGATATGCGTTTTCAATGTCATTATTGTTCATTCACGTTCTCATATGGTTTAGGCTGGATTATCAATATGATTGATGAGTCTAAAGGGTTTAAGGCAGTAACTCATTCAAAGAAAATAAGCTTTTCGAAAGCTCCAGGGGCGCTGCGTAATATAAATTGTTTATTTGTTGTGTTTTCTTTGCCTTGAAGTTGTTTGGATATGGTGACATATATGCCTCTAGTTTTATAAGAGTTGTAAATTTTAAATATGACCTGCGTGTCATACCTCTCTCTATAAACTCTGAATGTGCATTCTCTTCTCATCTCAATCTCCTCATATGGATAAATGAGGTTTCTTGATGTAATTTATCTTCTTAGAGAGGTCCTCTCATTGGCTTGGGATGGACATGGGTTAGGTAAGTCTTATTGTATCACGTTTAATTATGCTTTTGATTATGTCATAATATGTATGATTTTATATGAGATACAATTACTTTCACTTTACACATTTATTAAATTAATAAATCCAACCCTCTAATCAAAATCTTAAGTTGTGATGCCATCAATTAATGAATACTTGTCAAAATTTAGATCACTCAAATGTAGGATCTACCAAAGTGGATACATTTAGGTTATCTTGGTGAGACAAGCGTGAGTAATGGTGCTACTCATAAAGATTCATTATTGTCTGACTTAATTGAGATTATCAAAACAGTTTTAGATCTCAAGGCATTGGATGAGATTGAACATGTCGAATCATATGATGATTGAATCCCATAAAGATCTAAGAGTTACATGTGATGTAATTGGTAAATGAGTTACCTACCTAAATAACTTAATTTTAAGTGTCCTGCCAAAGCAAACTTAAATTTAAGTGAAATATGGGTCTTAGCCCACTAATCTAATTTGAGGGTTGTTAGTTTTAGAGGGAGATATATAAAATTAACTTTGTGTATTTTATTATAGAATCATGTCAACTAGTAACACGGTTACACTATTGTTGCGATCAGTCCTTGAGAAGAACAAACTCAATGGGACAAACTTTCTTGACTGGTTCAGGAACTTGAGAATTGTTCTCAAGTAGGAAAGAAAGGTTTATGTCTTGGATGAACCCATTCCTGAGGTGCCTACAGCCAATGCTCTAAGAGCTCAAAGGGATGCTTAAACAAAGCAAACCAATGACTCGGTGGATGTATGATGCCTAATGCTAGCTACCATGGCTCCAGAATTTCACAGAGATTTGGAACACATAGAGGCTTATGAGATGATTGTACATCTTAAAAAATGTTCCAGCAACAGGTAAGGTAAGAGAGGTATGAGACCACAAAGGCCTTACATTCTTACAAGATGGCTGAGGGTGCATCAGTTAGCACTCATGTTTTAAAGATGAAGAGCTATATTGATCACCTTGAGAGGCTCAAATTTCCCTTAAGCCATGAGTTGGCTACAGATTTGATCTCCAACTCACTCCTAGAAATTTGTGACCAATTTGTTATGAATTATAACATGAATGACATGAAGAAATCTATTTCTGAACTACATGGGATGCTTAAAACGGCTGAGCAAAACATTAAGAAAAAGCCTAGCACTATTTTGATGGTTCAAAAAGGAAAGGATATGAAAAAGAAAAGAAAAGGCAAGGGCAAGGGAAAGGGTAGGCTCAGATGGTAAGACCAAAAAGTCAAACAAGTCTAAAACCAAGCCTCCAGCCAAGAAGGTAAAGCCTCCAAAGGAAGGAGTTTGCTTTTTTTGCAATGAACTGGGTTATTGGAAGAGGAACTACAAGCTCTACCTGGAATATCTAAAAAAGAAGAAGGATAATGGGGCTACTCCTTCAGGTATTTATGTTATAGACATTCACCTTTCTACTTCTTCTGCATGAGTATTAGATACTGCATATGGTTTTCACATTTGTACAAATATGCAGGGTCTCAAACACAGTAGAAAGTTGATGAAGGGCGAAGTAGACCTACGAGTTAGAAACAGAGCAAGAGTTGTTGCTTTAGCCGTAGGCACTTAGAAATTACTTTCGCCCAGTGGGCTTTTGTTAGTTTTGAACAATTGCTATTATGCTCTTGCTTTAAGTAGCAACATTCTTTCTCTTTCTTATTTGGATAAGGAAGGTTTTACTTCCATTACTGGAAATGGTAAATGTTCTATTTATCGAAATGATATTTTTTATGCTAATGGTGATTTGCATTTTGGTCATTATCTTTTAAATTTGGAACATTCTAGTAATGAAGACATCTATAACGTAACTACCAAAAGGATCAAATCGAATGATTTGAATCCAACCTACCTATGGAATTATCGTCTCGGCCATATAAATGAGAAATGTATTTCTAAGCTCCATCAAGATGGATTTCTCAACTCCTTTGATTTTAAATCTTATGACACTTGCGAATCTTGTTTATTAGGAAAGATGATGAAAGCACCTTTTACTAGGCATGGTGAGAGGGCTAATGACTTATTGGAACTCATACATATAGATGTATGTGGACTAATGAGCATAGCTATCAGAAGGGGTTATCTATATTTCATTACCTTTATTGATGACTACAATAGATATAGATATATCTACCTAATGAAATACAAATCTAAATCTTTTAAAATTTTTAAAATATTCCAAAATAAAGTATAAAACCAACTTAGCAAGACTGTTAAAACTCTTTAATCTGATCGAGGAAGCGAATATTTGTGCCAAGAATTCATTGATCATCGCAGGAGTTATGGGATAGTCTCACAATTAACTCCTCCAGCAACACCACAATGGAATGGTGTTTCTAAACGAAGAAATCGAATACTATTAGATATGGTTCGATCCATGATAAGTCAAGTAGATCTTCCACTATCTTTTTAGGGCCATGCACTAGAAACAACTACATTCACACTGAATCGTGTTCCATCTAAGGCAATTGAGAAGACACCATATGAGATATAGATTGGGAAGAAACCTAGCTTGTCTTTTCTCAAGATTTGGGGAAGTGAGGTTTATGTTAAGAAACAAGCCTCAGACAAGTTAGCACCCAAATCTACAAAGTACCTTTTTGTTGGGTATCCTAAAGAAACAAAGAGATATTATATCTACAATCCCACCGATAACAAAGTATTTGTAATTTGAAATGGTATCTTTCTAGAAAGAAAATTTATCTCTAAAAGAACCAGTGAGAGCAAGATACATCTTGAAGAAATTCAAGAACCATAAAATAGCATAGAGTCACAGATGGAAAACCAAGGATACTCACAAGAAGTAAATGAGCCTATTCAAATAACACAAGGCCCATGAAGGTCTGATAGGACACGACATCATCCTCAGAGATATGGATTTCTGATTACTGAATGTTGTGATGTGTTGCTCATTGAACACAATGAACCAACCACCTATTAAGAAGCCATAGTAGGACTAATTCTAAGAAATGGCTAAATGTCATGAACTCTGAAATGCAATCCGTGTACGATAATAAGGTATGGACCTTAATTGATCCACTTGAAGGAATAAAAACATCAGGTGCAAGTGGGTTTTTAAGGAGAAATTAACATGAATGGCAAAGTAAATGTCTTCAAAGCACGATTGGTTGTAAAAGGATTCACCCAAACTCATGGTATAGACTATGATGAAACCTTTTCACCAGTCATAATAGCCAAATCAATCAGAATCCTCTTGCCATTACAATATATTATGACTATGAAATATGGCAGATGGATGTTAAAATAGCATTCCTTAATGGACGTCTACTTGAGGAAGTGTACATGACACAACTTAAAGGTTTTATACGTCTAGAGGACTCTAGAAAGGTGTGCAAGCTTCCAAGATCCATTTATGGATTGAAGCATCTCAGAACTAGAATCAATTTTTTGATGAAGTAATCAAAAAGTTTGGATTCATTCAAAACATTGATGAACCTTGTATTTATAAAAGGATTAATGGCAGCACAGTTATATTTTTAGTGCTATATGTAGATGAATCCTACTCATTGGGAATGACATTCCTACCTTGTAGAATGTCAAGTCTTAGTTAGGAAAATCTTTCTCTATGAAGGACTTAGGTAAAGCCACTTACATCCTTAGGATTAAGATCTATAGAGATAGATCCAAAAAGCTAATAGGCCTAAGTTAGAACACATACATAGACAAGATACTGTATAGGTTCAATATGCAGGATTCAAAGAGGGGTTTCATCCCCATGTCTTATGGCATTCATCTTAACCAAGGCCAGTGTCCTTATAATAAAATCAGCGAGATCGCATGAGTAAGGTTCCATATGCCTCGACAATTAGATCTATCATGTATGCCATGCTGTGCACTCGACCATATGTTTCATTTACCTTAAGTATGACCAGCAGATACCAAGTAGATCCAGGAGAGGATTATTGGACTGCTGTCAAGAATATCCTAAAGTACTTAAGAAGGACTAAGGATTTATTCTTGGTATATGGTGGATTGGATGACGAGCCAGTTGTAATAGGTTACATAAATGCAAGCTTTCAAACTGACCAGGATGACCTTAAATCACAATTAGGATATGTGTTCACCTTAAATAGTGGGGCAATGAGCTGGAAAAGCTCAAAGTAAAGACAACAGCTGATTCTACAATAGAAGCTAAGTATATAGCAACATCAGATGCAGCTAAAGAAGCCATTTGGATCAAGAAGTTTATTGCTAAACTAGAAGTGGTGCCTAGCATCTCAGATCCAATAAACTTGTTCTGTGACAATAGCAGTGTAATTACACAGAGTAAGGAGCCAAGGTCACACCAAAAGACCAAGCATATACTCAGGCGTTTTCACTTTATCAAAGAGATTAATGATAGAGGTGATATAAAAATATGCAAGTAGCAGGAGAAGACAATGTTTGTTGATCCTCTTACAAAGCCTCTTGCACAGATGAAGCATGAACGTCATGTCAGGACAATGGGAATTAGACAAATTAATGATTGTACCTAGTGTAAGTGGGAGGATGTTGGAAAATTATGCCCTAGGGCAATCATTGTACTATATACATTGTTATTTAATGAATTGCTCTTTTGTTATCATAACAATTGCATGTTCAATATGATAACTGTATCCCTGGACAAACTACAGTAATTGTCCTAAATGTCCCTGGTAGGTCATCTTTGAGGGATCATAGATAAAACAAGACTAGTATAACTTTGATTAATTATAGAGATACAAATTAAAGTCATAGGCACTTGAAAGAGTACAAGGTGCTGGACCGACCCGCTATGAGAAAGCTGCATGGTACAAGTGATAAGCTTATCTCATATGTAACTATATCACTAAGCCTTTTGACATGAGATTATCATGGATTTCTACATGATGACCACTGAACTTTGACCTAGTCAAAAATTACCTCTGACCAGGTGATCATAAAGGCTATGATTGAGTTTATGATATTCATGCAAAGGAATATGAGTGGTCAAGATGGAATTTGTCTCTCACATTAAGTGAGAGATATTATTAAGCCTCTCGATGAGTAAGACTAAGAAAATATATGGCCATACTACAATGAAAAAGGTTTTTCTATTGCTACTGTCAGTCTACTCAGAGATCGAGAAAGTAACGGTCAGGTAAAGGAGAATGACAATTCCATGTCTCATGCTTGACCGAAATATCGTGTGACAAAAGGGATATAATATGTTGCATGATAGGTTATATTGGATCATCGACCCCCATGTAAATTGGGTAGGGTAGTTACAATGTCTTGTTAGAGGCCACTTGTGACTTGTGGGCTGATAGCGTAATTAGCCTATTGTCAATTTCATATGGGCCTATAAGGTCATATATAAGAATAGCCTAACTCGAGCTATAATGTCCAAGTTTTAATAAATCTGGAATATGTCTAGATTCATGAATGTAAGATAGGGTGAATGACTGAATTATATATATATATATATATATTTGAATATTTATTTGATAAATATATCTAGATATATTATATGAAATATAAATTTAAAATATAATTATATATATATATATATGTATATATATATATTCATATTATAATATGTATATATACATATTCATATCTATATATATATATGTATATATACATATTCATATATATAATATATATGTATATATACATATTCATATATATTATATATTATATAATATGTATATGTGATATATTATATTATATTATGTTATGTTATGTTATGTTAGTTTTAAATTTAATTTTTATATGATAGATTAAATTTAATAACTAACATAATATGAGAGAACATCATATCAGTTTTATAATTTAAATTTATAAAATAAATTCGAATTAGATATGATATTATAATTAAATTTATGAGATAAATTTAATTAAATTTTTGTGGACTTTTAAGTGAAAGACGAAAATCCTTCTCTATATACTATTTATAGATAGGGACATCCTTTATGAAAGGAGAGAGAGTTAGAAAAGTTCTGATGGTAAAAACACTCTAAGAGTCACGAAACACCCTATAGAAAGGAGAATTAATGTTTAAAGAAGAACGGACGCTGAGGTGCTAGCATGCTGTTCGAGTTAGAGAGTTGTTCATGTGGATACCGGTAGAGGGAGAAAATCTACGTTATCATCTCCTGAGATCTAAACTCTTGAAGAGAATGTGCGCTAACTTTAAAGAATTAAAAGGTAACTTTTCTATCCACCTTGACTTAAACGAGTTCATTCGGTCCATATCAGGATACAGACTTTAGAATTTTAATCTTTCACCGCACCTCCCTATCCAACATAGGCAATCTGCCAACCTACCTTTAGTGGTATGGTGTGGAAAAATTTTAGCCTATGACTTGTCACAAGTCAACTTACAACTCATGAGTTGGTTTATTTTTTTAGCTCTATCCTCTTTCAGTGTTAGGATGTCTTGTCCTATTCTAAATTTTACACAAATTAATATTAAATAAATATCAATATATTATATAATATTCCAATATATATGTAATTATTAAATAGTAATTTTTGCATAAAGATATCATGACAATTTAGATTTTGAGGATAACATTCTTAACAATATTTTTGATGCAAAATCAAAATTAAAGGCCAAGGTTAATTATAGTATATACTTTATATAAGTAGTTGAGTGAATAGTAGGCGTGATCATAAGATGGATCGGGACAACCTTATCTTGTGTCCTATTATAAAAAAATTTAAATTTTCATCACATTTTCCATCACATCCCGTCTTGCAAGTGATCTCATCTTGTTCAGAATCAAGACAGGACTGGATGAGACCAAGAAATCCCATAAAAAAGTATCATTTTCACTTTTGAAGACACAATGAAAACACTCAAGGTATGGTTAATTTGTTTTGTAGTGCATATGGTTTTTGTTAACTCATTTCCTAGATCAACAAACTTTTTTATCAATAAAGTTGGAGTTTATACATCACTATTAATTAATAGAAGATTTCTTCTTTCCTATTTTTTGTATAGCCTACTACTAATAAAAATTTAATTTTTATTTCTATTTTCCTTAGAAGGTTGTATTCTCATCTTAATACTCTAAATGGTAGTAAAAAATCACATCAACATTTCAAAGAGATAGACATATATGTTTAAAAATATCAATATATTCTATATCTCCATTTTTATACTCAATTAAAGTAAAATTATATATATATATATATATATTAACAAAATAAAATTAATAAAATTAAAATTGATATATTTTTAAAATAACTAAAAATCAAATATGTATTTAAAATTAATTGTGAATATCTGATTAAATTGGGCGATGATGGAAGACCCATGATGCTTGCGGCAGTTACTAAGACTAAGTAATTATTGAACTTGAATTTTAAATACTGAAACAAAATTTTTTGTAAAAATTAATCAATTATTACCTCTATTTTAGATTATAAGACACTTTTTGAAGAAATTTAATGTCCTAAAATATAAGATATTTTAACATAAATAAGGTTTCATTAATGATGTTTTTCTAATATTACCCTTCTCATATATTCTTTCTCTTTAATATTCTTCAACAAATGGAGTATTAAATGAAAAATATTTTTAAAAGTTTGTATTTTTGTTTGGAAAAAGTATGGTTGTTAAGTGTATTTAATAAATTTTATTGGTATGTGTAATTTTATTTTAAAGTTTCTTATAATTTGAGACCAAGGGTACAATCATGAAAGTGTCATATAGGTTTTTCATTATCAAATATTTTAAGTAATTAATAAAACTTGCAAAACACATATAATTTCATACACACACTCGAAGCTATTTAAAAAATGCATCAAGATATATTAAAATTATAAACAAAAAATATGCATTAAATAAATGATATTAATGTTGTTTCTAGCTAAAGAAACATCCATTGTTTAAAAAAGGAGCAATGAAACTATGCACAATTTTTAAAAATAGCACCAGCATAGATTAATGCTCTAAATAAAGTATATGCATTAAATGGATGAGAGTCGATATAGAGATTGATTTGAACTTAAATAAAATATTACAATCAAAATTGGTTAGATTAAAATCAACCCCACAAGCTATAAATGATGTTACTGCATAATGTGAGTAATTTATAATTATGATATAGTAAAGTGAATGCATAACAATATACATGCTTGAGATCCTCAAACTCTATATGAACCCTCTTTTATTTGCTACTTACTATCCTTATCCAACTTCTTAATTTCACTCGAGCCATATATTTTTCTAATGACGTTTAAAAATAAAACATTGTGTACTCACACACAATACCTATAGGATCTAAGCAATTGGAAGCAAAATAGCTGAAAATACAAAAGAGGAGAACCTATTAAGTATTTATCGTTGGTCTTACAATCACCCATGTCAATGAACGTAACAAAGTGTAGAGAAATACATAGATATATAGAATAATCATAATCATGAGTGCTAACACTAATAGAGAAATACTCATTATTGTACCAAAGTTAATGTAAAATTTGCCAAAATGCATTTTTGTAAGCTTTTTTTATTTAAGATACTTTAATTTAAAAATTTTTCTAATTGATTTGGTAGTTTTTTAAGAATAAATTTATGCATTCCAAATATAGTTGATATTGGTACAACAATATTGATTCTCTAATTCAATGTTAATTGATTTGGGTATTGCAAATATTTTTTGTGTTTTTTATTTTTTTGTCCCATCTAATTTAACCTCTGATTTTGTGTTTTTTTATAACATAAGTAGTTTTTTTTTACATGCTTTTTTTACATGTTTTTTTTTGTATAATGCAATTTTGTGTTTTTAATTAATATGAGTCATTAAAAAGTAAGTATTTTTATATGCTTTTTCCCCCAAAGTTCTGTTCATATTTTGCGTGTGTGAATTATTACTTATTTTTTTAAAAGCTACCAAATAAATCAAGTTTTTTTTTAAATGGACAACTTAATACTTGAATAGATATAATTGCATAGAGTACAATATCAATTTTAAATCTAAGTATATTTGTATATATTGTTTATACTTATTTTGTAAAAAAAAAAGCAGCAATTACATATTTAAAAAACAACGTTATACAAAAATACATAACTCTTTAAAAAAAATGCACAAATAAATTAGTTATTATTGGATAATAAGATTTGATGAGGATCAGCATATGGATGTTTAAATTGATATTAATAACATCCCATCATTAGCTATTTTTTTTTAATGCAAGTAGAATCAAATTTGATGTGATGAGGAGAGTTAAGACAATGGATTACACCACCAAAAAAAAAAAACTTAATAAATGGTGCCATAGAGAATAATATCATAAAGAGATAAACTAACATTGCCAAAATTAAAGATTAATAAGCAAATTATCCACATGTCATGAACATAGTAAAACAGGGAATTGAAAGTTTATTTAGTCCTATCTAATCCCATGTTCTAACCAACATCAAACTTAGAAATAACATACACCTTGCCTTCCTTCAATTGAGACAAACAATTTTAAAGGAAAGTTCTCTTCATGATAGCATGAATATGTTCACCCTAAAATGTCACATATATGCATTAAATAATTCTCAAAATATAACAGAAAACAAACAAAATAACAATATGTAATAGAGAAATAGAAATAAAAAAGAAATTGCATCAAATAATTTAATATGAATTTTAATCCTCCAATAGTTTCTAAGTGAGCTATCAATTTGCAATTTCATAATTTTATTTTTTTAAAGTTCAACAAAATGTTAGCAATTGTATTGAAAATACATGTCAGAGTGGTGTACAACACCAATTTAAAAAAGGAAAAATCATTCTAAGGTCCCATGGAAGCAATTAAAATACACTAAAGTCCCATGAATTCATCAAATAGCTACCAGATCCCAAGGGACTTAAGGGTGAATAAGTCTGAAAATAAAATTACTAATTTGTCCTCTACCATTGAAAAGGAAATCTTGCTTGAACGCAGATCTCACGAAACCCATGATCAGCGAGACTGAAGATTGATGCATATTCATGATTGTTAATCACGGTAGGATAATTTTCACTTCCCCATATCTATGATTACTATCGTTATCTTCATCTAAGTGAGGTGGGAGTGTTCATCTGCGACTGCAGTATTTCATCGCACAACAGAAAACAACACAATGATTGTTGAGCGAGTAAATGATTTCTCATGCGTTAATGATTTCATTATTGTTTAAGGGTAGGATAATGCTTTCTGGGTATGCTTACAATCATTTGATTTGCATATCTAATGGGTATGGATTCATTTGGTGCGACATTGATACGTTGAAAAATATCTGATACGAACAACTCTACATGTTGTCAATGGTGTATTCTTGTGTTGTCAATATGCTATTGATAGTTGTCGATGCACTGTATTGTGCAAGATGACTTGTAAGAATGCTTATAACACCAAAAAAACATGTATTATGTTATGTTTTTTCATATAGGGGACATTTTATTTATTATTGTCAAGCATATGATGCAAACTTCTTTTGTTAAAAAATCTCTATTATGAAATAACATTGCTTCTTGTCAATAGTGGATAAATGCATTGATATTATGCTATGTATAGTTGTCAATACACTGTGTGTGATGTTGGTTGACCTGTAAGATGGCAAGTTCTTCTGGAGAACATATATTATATTTTTTTTCCATATAGGGAACATTTTCAAAATTATGACCAAGGAAGTATGCAATATGTTGGGGGAATGTTAGAGCAAGAACAATAAAGGAACGGACAATGTATGAAGAGTTGACAAGAATGATATCATCAAATGAGTAGCACATACATGCTCTTATTTAGCATGGCGAATGAGTGGAATACCTTGTGTGCATGCATGTGCAGCAATCAAGCTAGTTTATGGCAATGTGTATAATTTTGTGGATGAATGTTACAAGTTTACCACTCAACAGAAGATATATGCCAACAACATGAGGCCGGTAGTCATACATGACTATCCATGTCCATAAGCATTGATGGTGACAAATTTATTAACCCAAACCTGATTGAAGCTACCAATGACTATAAGGCCTTCGGGTAGGCCAAAGCGTAAAGGAAGAGAATCTTAAATCCAAAACAAAAGGGTTTATCATTGTGCAACATGCCATGAGACTGGTCATACCTCCAAGACTTGCAAAAATCTTAATCCATGCTAGAAAATATCAGAGACAAGTATACTTTTTTGTTTATGTATTTAGAATTTATTTTTTTATTTATTGCACCTAATGTATCAGCACTTGTCAACGACGAATGCATAGCTTAGCAATGAAGTGATAACTTGTAATCAATGGCCAATGGCAAGTAGTCAATCGATTCTTGTAACTGGTTAATTTTAAAGGGAATTATTGCACTTAATGTATCAGCACTTGTTAATGAAAAATGCAGAGCCTGTCAATATAATGATAACTTGTAGTCAATGGTCAATGGCAAGTAGTCAATCGGTTCTTGTAACTGGTTGATTTTTAAAGGGAATAACAGCACTTAATGTATTAACACTTGTTAATGATGAATGCATAGTTTGTCAATATAGTGATAACTTGCAGTCAATAGCTAATGGCAAGTGGTCAACAGGTTCTTATAACTAGTTGATTTTTAAAGGGAATAATAGTACTTAATGTATCAGCACTTGTCAATGGTGAATGAATAGTTTGTCAATATAGTGATAACCACTTCTCAATTGCCAACAGCAAATAATCAACTTGTAACTTGTTAATTTTTAAAGGGAATAACAGCATTTAAAGTATCAGCACTTGTCAATAGTGAATGCATAGCTTGTCAATATAGTGATAACCACTTGTCAATTGCCAACGGCAAGTAATCAACAGGTTCTTGTAGTTTGTTGATTTTTTAAGGAAATAACAGCACCTAATGTATCAGCACTAGTCAATAGCGAATGCATAGTTTATCAATAAAGTAAAAACCACTTGTCAATCACAGTTGGCCACTTGTCAACATTTAATTAATAAAACAAACTATTTGCCACATTTACAAATTTATAATCACCATTCATAATAACATTGTTTAAGTTAACTACACGAAATAAGTTAACTATATAAAAGGACATGATTATCAATAAAGTTATATCCTAAAGTTCTATCAATAATCTTCTATTTCCTCTTCTTCCTTTTCTAGGATCTTTCTAATAAGGGCATGGCTTTGTGCTCCTTCACGTTATTACAATGACTCAATAGCCACCACAAGAATTCTATCTTCTTCTTATAGAGTTTATCCTGCACCACAAGTCATTCTTATGAGGTATAACAGAGATTTTGCAATAAAAGAAGCTTGCATCACATGCTTGAGAATAATATATAAAATGTCCCCTATATGAAAAAAAAACATAACATAATACATGTTTTTTCGGTGGTATAAGCATTCTTACAAGTCATCCTGTATAATACAGTACATCGACAACTATCGATAGCATATTGACAACACAAGAATACACTATTGACAACATGTAGAGTTGTTCGTATTAGATATTTTTCAACGTATCAATGCCGCACCAGATGAATCCATACCCATTAGCTATGCAAATCAAATGATTGTAGGCATACCCAGAAAGCATTATCCTACCCTTAAACAATAATGAAATCATTAACGCATGAGAAATCGTTTACTCGCTCAACAATTACTGTGTTGTTTTCTGTCGCGCGATGAAATACTGTAGTCGCGGATGAACACTCTCACCTCACTTAGATGAAGATAACGACAGTAATCATAGATATGGGGAAGTGAAAATTATCCTACCGTGATCAACAATCATGGATATGCATCAATCTTCAGTCTCGCTGATCATGGGTTTTGTGAGATCTGCGTTCAAGCAAGATTTCCTTTTTAATGGTAGAGGATAAATTAGTAATTTTATTTTCAGACTTATTCACCCTTAAGTCCCTTGGGATCTGGTAGCTATTTGATAAATTCATGGGATTTTAGTGTATTTTAATTGCTTCCATGGGACCTTAGAATGATTTTCCCTTTAAAAAAAGAACCTCACTAAACAATCATATTCATTATATCCACTACGTCTAACCAATTAACTATTATTCAAGCATAAAGAGCCACAAAAGTTAAGGCTAGGAGAATTATTACTTAACAATAGTGAGTTTAACAATCTATTGAAATGAACTAAAGCATATAACTGGAGTTACAAGATGTGAAGCAAGATGCATCATGATAATAGTAAGAGACAACTGAAATTTGTATATCTTTCCAAAAGGTAGAAATGATAGAAATTGAAGAAGAAGATGATTATTTGGATTTATCTATTTCGAATCCACCTTGTAACCCATCATTGTCAACATCTGAACTACCCAAATTCTAATCCTCCAATTTTGTTTACATATATAAAAAAGATGCAATATGGTAATAGTAAGAGACAACTAAAATCTGTATACCTTTCTAGAAGTTAAAAATGATAGAAATCGGATAAGAAGATGATGATTTTGATTTTTCTCTCTTGAATCTACCTTGTAACTCATCATTGTCTACATGCGAATCACTTAAATTCCAATTCTCTAATAGTTTCAGAGTGAGTTGATAGTATGGACAACATCAAACTGTGGAGCCATAACTTGCAGCACATAGCATGGTCAATTGTCCTTAAATAATAAATTAAATCAAAATATGAATAGAGAAATAGAAATAAAAAAGAAGTTGCAAGAAATAAATGCGCATGAGCACTCGAATGAGACCACAATTGATTTAAGTCTTGACTAGCACGATTGGGATAATGGATAATTGATTTAAATAGAGGCTAATGTGGGTAACAATTAATTAAGATGGAAATGAACTCAAAAAAAGTTAAAAAAAAATTCAAAAGAATGTTGTCCAATATTTCAACAGTTAAATTAGAGCATCAACATTATTACACCAAGGTCAGCTATTTTTTGGATATGGATATTTATTCTTAAAAAAGTTACCAAATCAATTAAATTATTTCTAAGGTAATATGAAATTTACAATAGTCCATCTTTGCATGTTACTTATTATTTAAGACACATTAATTTAAAAATTTCTATGATTGATTTGGTAGTTTTTTTAAGAATAAATATCCGTATTTAAAACATAGTTGACATCATTATAATAATATTGATTCTCTAATTTAATGCCAATTTATTTGGGTCGTGCAAATATTTTTGTGTATTTTTTATTTTTTGAATTCATTTTCATGAAATTTAATTGTTGATTTTGTGTTTTTTTATGATATGGGTAGTTAATTTATTTTTATATGCTTTTTTTTTTTGCATTTTTTTGGTATAGTGTGATTTTGTGTTTTGAATACTTATACTTATTCTAAAAAAACTGTCAAATCAATCAAATTATTTATGAGTTAATGAAAAATTCACAATAATGCATCTTTGCATGCTGGTTATTTAAGATATGTTAATTTACAAATTACTTTGATTGATTTGGCAGTTTTTTACAAAATAAACATTCACATTTAAAACATAGTTTCCATTAGTATAATAATATTGACTCTCTAATTTAATGCTAATTGATTTGGACATTGCAAATATATTTTCTTGTGTTTTTATTTTTTTAATTCATTTCCATCTAATTTAATTGCTGATTTTTTGTTTTTTATAACACAAGCAATTAATTTATTATATGCTTTTTTAATTTCTTTATAATGTAATTTTGTGTACTGTAACATAATTTTCTGTTAATTTTTAAATTTTACGCAGAAATGAAATTTAATGAATTAATTTTGGTAAAAAACAAAAAGAAATTCAAAGAATTAATTGCACGATTTTAATAGATAAATTCATTGCACGATTTCAATTTCTTGAAAAAAAAAATTATATATGCTGCCAATTTATTTCTTTCAAAATGTTAACAATATATAATTATTTTTATAAATGAATTCATTGTACGATCTCAATTTTCATAAATATCATGATTATTATTTACATAAATTAAATAATCAAATCATGAAATTAATTGATTACATAGACAAATAATTTATTTGATTGAGGAATTATTTAGCTTGGATATCTATGTGTCATTATGGGAGAGAAAGATGGAGCTGAGGTGACTTGTTAATGTTCTAATATGTGTGTTTGGGAGTCCTGATTATATAAATATATTATTAATCAAAATAAAATGGATTCAAGAATTCAATTTCCTCACAAATTTATCCCATAATTACACTTCCCATAAATTAAATATTCAAATCATGAAATTAATTCATTGCATGCACACATATTAAATGCATGTATTATATTTTCAAACAATGAATAATAATTTATTATTGAGAAATTATTTAACTTGCGTCCACCGTCATCATTGAAAAAAAATATGTAACTGACGTAACTTGATAATATGTTGACATATGTGCTTGGGTTCCTGGTTATATATATATATATATATATATAGATTACCCATGTTTTAATATTAAATTCATGACAGATTTACCCATGTTTTAATATTAAATTCAAGACAGATTAGACCTTATTTTTTAAATGTGTTTGCAATAAGTTGGGTTGCATGTAAACTTATTTAAATATAGGCTCTATATAACCTACATCCCTTTAGCTATTAATAGTACCCTACCATGATTTGATTGCATCTCTCTTTGTGACGGCTCTTATGATCATTTATTCTTGCTAAAATAAAATTAAGTTGAAAAATATGCAGATTTTTTCTCTTTACTAAGATATCAATTAAGCATATATGAATTAAGAGGCGCGCATGCTGCTAACGTGAATTTACGTGTTCAGCAATACTCAAAATTCTTGTTAAACCATCCGGCTTTAATGTCATTCTTTAATATTTTTATAATACCTCAATTTTTAATTTTTTTAATTATTAATTTTTATATAAAATAAAAGATATTTTAATAAATCTCACCCTTAAAAAAAAAAGTGCAATCGCACCTTGCCATTAAATTTAAAGTTAATTGACCATTAAAAACGTCGTTCGATTGACAGATGTACACACGGCACGCTGGGGGGGGGGGGGGGAACTATGCATCCTCATCCAGTTCATCTACATCGGCTTTTGCTTCTTCTTCATCATCGACCAATTTTTTAAAAAATAGAACGCTACAAACCAAAATCAAACCCATAATAGTAAGTCAAAAAATAGAACCCAGATTTTCAACAACAATTAAAAAGTTTAGGAGCATTTCAAAAACGCGAAATCCACAATTTCTTTTTCAATATTGAAGAAGAGAAAATCCACAACCATTTTCAAACCTACAATCAAGAAAAATTTTCAAAATACGAAACCAAACAAAATAGAATCAACTCATGCGTGATTTAGTTTCTTAGGGAAATATACACAGCAATTTTTTTAGAATCTGAGTAAGATTTGACTGAGAATCAATATCCAAATAGCTTTCGCAAGGCCATTGATCAGAGATCCAGCGAAGAATATAACTCCTCTGAACAGCATGGACAGAACTCCTTTGGCGAAGAATCTAGTGAACCACTGGACATTGTAGAGCTGTTGAACTGACTCAAGAAAGAAAGCAAGACCTTTCTCTCTCTACCCATCAATCTCCCTTCTCTCTCTCTCTCTCTCTCTCTCTCACATTATTATTACTCGGGTCCGTCTTCTGCAGAGCACTTACGTGCTCATTGATCAAAAGAAATATGGGCCATACAGATTAATTTTTTTAAATTTAAATTTAATTTTATATTTAATAAAATAAAAATGTATAATTTTTTTTATAAATATATTTATCATCTATTTGAATAGTACTGATCTAATTTGAGTGATTTAATTTAATACTATAATTTTTAATTAATTATTTACATGTATTTTGAATAGTTTAAATTTAATATTAATTTTTTATCTGTGAGGTTTAGATTTAAAATTTTTATTTTTTATTTTGATGAATATAATATTAAAAATAAAATATATAATATTTTAATTATAAATTTTTTGAAAATTTTATTCTTTTATCCAATTACCTCACATTGCACCACTTTGATGAGCATACAAGATGGATCCATTTCTCCCCTTCTCCGCGCTCTCTCTCCATGGCCACAATCCCTCCATTGCTGCCATCGTTTAGCTCCCCTAAGCCCTCTCACATTGTCACTGACTTGACATTGCCCGCAGAGCAGGCCTTAGGCGTGTTTCGGACCCTCTGTTTCCTGTTTTTCAATTATGAATGCCTTTCCCTATCAAAAAAGAAAAAGGATTGTGCATTGATTTGAAGCCTAATGTAATACTCAAAATTTTTGAACTTAATTTTTGCAACTAATAAGTTATTAAACTAATTTAATAATATTAAATACTTATCATGATAGAAAAGAGTTCTTCATATAAATAATTATTTCACAAATAATTTATTATGGTAAAAGAGATCTGTCATAGTAGAAAGAATTTAACATAATAAATAAATTCTACCATAATAATTAAAATAAATTTATAGCAATTTATACCCATTGGAAAGGATCTACTGTAACATTTCAAAAATTATTCCCTTGATTAATTAAGCTAGTGAAGGGTAAATATATAAATTTAAATATAAATGGGTTTGATGATAGTTCGAGATGGTTATTCGGTTTGACTTTAGCTTTTGGATTTGGTTTATAAGTGAATTGGGTCACCCAAGCTCAAACTATAGAGAAAATTAGATTTTGACCCACTATGAATTATGCTGTAGCTTAAAAATTTATATTGCAGTATAATTTTCAGAACCATTTTTTTTTAAATGTGAAAACTGTTCAAAACGAAGAGAAACGCTAGAAAACAGAGAGAGTATTTTCTCTACTAGAGTGCTAGAGCATTAACTTTTAGGCATTTTGGAGGTCATTAGAGCTTGATTTTACCTAAGAATGCCTTCCTTATCTCTTCTTCTTTATCTCTCTACACGTTTTGAAAGTGAGATTTGAGATTGAGAGATGATGATTTTTGAACAAGGGCTATGGGTCTGAACCCATTAATCTAAATTGGACTAATAGGAGTTGCTTAAATTATCTAAGCCTAGATATAGTGGTTTTATGCATTCATGAGAGTGGAGTCTCAATTATAGATGAATTTGTGCATTTAAGTGCCATTAGTGATGAAAATTAGGATTGTTGAAGGCCATTATTGGTGGTAGATAGGTTTAATGAAGTTAGTGAAAGCTAATGGGAGTTAATAAACCTAATGTGGTGATTAAACTCAAAAGTTGAGAGTTTAGGGTGATTAAAGTGTTAAAATTTGATAGTTGGAAGTGAATAATTTGTTACATTGATGATGATTTTGGATGTTAAGTGACATGTTAGTGATTATTTAAGTGATTAAGAGCTAAATGAAGTTAATTGGAGTTAACAAACTCATTGGATGTGAAGTTGATCTTATAGTTGACAAAGTTAGTTATTAAAGTATGAAATTAGATGTTGGAAGTGATGATTTTAATTATTATTAGTGATGAGTGTTAATGTTAAGTGTAGACTATTTGAAATATATTAGAAACATAAAGAATACAATGAAAGCATCAAAGTCTACTGGGATTCTCTATGGTATTCATGTGAATATTAAGGTGATATAATAGAAAGTAAGAGAGTAAAGAAATCAAAGTGAATTTTCCTCCTCAAATTAAAAGAATGTGTATACTAGGAGAATGATATTGCTAGAGGGAAGAAGAATTCTACTTACAATTAGACTTGTTATGAAAAAAATATGGCTTTTACCATATAACCCTAAATTAGAAACAATATATTTTGGCCAGTTATAGGATTGTTATATCCTTGTTTGCTTAAACTTTTTCAAGAAGTTAATAAATTTTGGTGAGATTAAATGAGTTAGAGTTGAAATTGTTAGGAATTGGCATTAATCTTCCCTTAAGGACTAGGGATCACGATTAAGAATTAAATTAATTGTTGGAATGGTATCTAGAATGAGACTGATAAACATTTAATATTTGTAAAACTAAGTTTTGATGTAAATGGTGACAAAGTGATAAGTTTTGTGTGATATGTGTAAATGTGGTTGAACTGATGAAAATGATATATTAATGTGTGTATATATATTTTGAGTTGTTAAGTAAGTATGATGAGATGAAAATTGTGAACTAAGATATTGTGTGAATGTGATTGTTGTTGGGAAAATGTTGAGCATGTTATGATGAAAATGGTGTCAATGATTTGCATGCTATTGATGAATAAGAATATGCATGCTATGTGTTGTATAGTTATGCATGGCAAGATAACATAAGGTGGGAGTTCGCTTATAGGGAGAGGAGTAGATGTTATAAATACACATGGTATTAGCGGATTACCATTGGAATCGAAAGTTAGCTCGGCTACCAATTGTAATATCTCAAGTTTTAATTCCCTGATTAATTAAACCTAATTAGGGTAATTAAGTAAGTTGAAGTGGTGTGTGGCTAGAGAGGTCTACTAATTATATTTAATGGTATTTTAGCCCTACTTGTGGGTCCGGTATCAAGGCAAACTACCCGAGTATCGAAAGGAGAAGAAAAGGAAGAGTTGAAGTTGCTGTGCCATACGCCATGGCGCATAGATCATCTGCTGTAGCGCGTAGCCATTTTTTAACGAAGGAGGACCTCTTTGTGCCATGTGCCGTGGCACGTTATGCGTCTGTCACAATGCATGGCCATTTTCTATAATTTATCAGACGTAAAATGAGACAGAAATAGAGAGAAGAGAAAAGAGAGAAAGAAAAGGCGCGCTAATGCTCTATTAGGGCTTATTTGGGGACGACTTTGGGAGTATTTTGAAGGCTACGAACACCCAAGGTAAGTATCACACTCATTAATCTCTCCATTTCTTTCATATTTATGAGTTTATGATTAGGGTTTGATAGTAGAAGTGGGATTTCAATCTATATAGGTTATGGGTCTGAATTTATTAACTCAAATAGAGTTAATGGGGGTAGATTAGAGCATTTAAACCTAGGTATAATGAGTTTTGGTGTCTTAGGTTGTTGGGCACCATTAATACCCAAAAATCTCATTTATTATGGGTGGTTGGAGGTTAGTGATGCCATTAATGGGGATTTAATGGCACATTAATGCTATTAGGGGCTAAAGGTAATTATTAAACCTAATAGTTAGCCTCCACCTCTTGTAGAGTGAATGTTAGGCAATTTGGGAGTAGAGATTGAGAGTTTAATTATTGAATTTGTTATGTTGAAGAAATTCAACTTGGTTGATTGTAGATTTGACTCTTGATCACCTATTTGATTGGAATTTCAAGATTGGAAGCTAGTTGATTAAGGGGTAAACCTTTGACCTCTCAAAGGTTTGATGTAATTAAGAAAAAACTCTACTTTAGATAGTTATATATTAATTAATTGTTAATTAGTTGTTGAATGTGAGTTTGTGAATGTTACATGCATAGGATTGATTGTTAAAGTAAAAACTATATATTAGTTTCATTGAATGCATGTAAAATCTATTTTTGACTTGAAAATGCAATATGCAAAAATTCAAGAAGATTTTAACTATGAACATGCTTTTATTGTTGAAACATGAATGAGGTAACGTGTAGAGGTATTTGTTTGTTAATGAGAAAATGATGAGAATACACACTTGGGTAGCACAAGGTTGTGAGCCCAACGTGATTGTTGTAATAGTGAGTAAAGGAAAGCAAAAAAAAAAAAAACACAAATGAGTATTGATTATGGCATGATCAGTGTCGAGAGTTTGCCTAGAGATTAGGAGTAGAGAAAAATTCATATGGTATTTAGGCTGCCCTTCAGTGTACGGGGGTATAGCCTTGTCCCACTATTTATCGAGGGACTGTCCCATAGTTTGTTGAGGGACTAAAACCTAGCTATCTCCACCAATTCATTGAGGAGAATAGCTTAGGGTATAAGACACCACAAGGATTTGAGAACGGGGAAAGCTTTGGTCAGAGAGTGAGTTCTGTGATCTTTGGCCAGGTCACATCTCACAATTAGTGAGCTTGGATAGTCCAGTCATATGGACGGAGCTCTAATTAGTGTTATAGCCCACGGTTTCGGTTTGAGGAAGTAAGGAGGACATAAGGTTGGTCGATCATTGTCGAAGTAAATATATGACGTGTCACACGTATTAAATGGTGGCAAGTCACATGAGTATGGGTCATGTTATATATATGGGAATGTGGTGACAATACACCTAGTTATGAGAGTTAGAGATGTTATTTAACAATAAACGCAAGATATGATCTATGTAAGCATGTTTTATAAATTTGATTTTCTTATACATGTATTTAGTTTATAATTGATATATAATTGCATAGGGTTGGTTTAACTTTAGTTACTGAGTAGCTAGACTCACCCCTTTCCTTTAACATTTTTCAGGCTCTAGCTCTGGCGTTAAGAGGGAGAAGAATAAAGAGGTGGGGAATTAGCATATTCCTACTGTATGCCTCTAGTTTAGCTTTAATTGTGTAATGGTATATGAATTGCCAATTCTAGGATACATATCACCATACTTGCATTATTTTGGTTGTTGGAAATGTTAGAAATATATTTTGAACCCTTAGCCTTTGTGTATGTTGATAATAATATGTTATAGAGCCAAAATACTAGTATAAGTGTAGAAATGAAGATTTGAGTATGTTTTGAATAATTTGAGTGAAAGGCAATGACAAATTACCTCCCCCTTTATTTTTGGTAAAATAGGGTTGAGGAGTGAATTTTTGTTATATTGATGTTTTCGGTGCTTGTGATATGTTATATTGGTAGTCCTAGGTCTATTGGATATGGTCTAAGTGTTAGGAAAAGCTTTTAGCACTCATTGAGGGTTTTGGACACCCATTTTGTGTAAAAGTGTTGAAAAGTGAATAAAATGTATTTGGGTGTCCAACTTCCTAGTGTAACTTGTTTTGAAAGTGAAACCCATGCTATTAGCTAGTTCATGCAAAGAGCTTTCTGTAGACACCTAGATCATGTCATTCGGATGTCGGATGGAGAATTGGGGCGAGTTGGAAGTTCCCCTGATTTTGTTGTCGAATGGCAACAAAACTAGTAAAAATTTCGTGCAACATGTCACGGTGCAGAGTGCATGAGCCGTGGCATATTGCTCTGCATCACAGCACATGTTTTTTTTCAATCATTTTCGACTTCTTTTACTCCTTTGAGGTATCCCATTCTTTTGAAACTTATTTTTACTTTGATATGAAAGATTTTAATCGATTTTAACTCATTTTCATTTAGAAAACTTAGGATCCCTTACTTTTGGATTAAACCTTGGTAATCACTCTTTGAGCTAATCCTTTGATTACTGGGTGTTTCATTAATTAATTGTGTTTAGTAGAGTGAGAACGTTTCAACTTGGTATTAGTTTCTCTGGTTTTGAGAGTTGGTCTGTGGTTTGTGTGAATGAGTAGTGGAGATTTCTTGTGCATTACATGTAGAGAATTGATAATATCCTATTACACTTGTTATTTCCCTCACTAAGCTAGTGCTAACTCCCTTTTTTCTTTTTAGGATTTCTTCCATCCTTAGGTGGGGAGAATATGGTGCAAATAAGAGCTGTAAACGTAGGAAATGCACCAGAAAATGTGCAAAGACTGGAACAAGAACCGGTGAACTAAGAGTAACAACCAGGACCTCAATAGGGTAACAAAGACTATGCCCTGGATGAACTGAGGCATATGATGATAGACATTTAAAGAAGAATGGATGGTTATGACGAGATCCTTAAAAGAAGACCTGGGGAGAGTAGCAGGACAGTTGAGAGAGTTAGGGTTGACCAAGAGGAAGCCCAAGATGATGTGCACACTAAGATGCATGGACATAGAGATGAGGAGTATTATGAGGAAAGTATTCCTGAGAGGCCAGTATGACTAGTGCGGCCTAAGATGAGTAAGTCAGAAGGCTCTATTGATATGGCTTTAAAGCGATTCATGAGGTTGAATCCTCCTTCCTTCGAGGGTTCTATGGAGGATCGATCAGCTGAGAAATGGATTGACAGACTTGAGACCATCTTCTCAGTCATGACTTGTACAACTGAGCAGAGGGTCCTCTTAGCCACATTTATATGCGAAGATGCAATAAAGTAATGGTGGAAAAGTGTGAGACTGATGGATGGCTTGTAGTTGACTTGGATAGAGTTCAATAGGTGATTCTTCGCACACTACTTCCCAGCCTCATTTTGAGTAGAGAAAGAGGTAGAATTTCACAGACTTCAACAAGGAAGTATGAATGAGGAAGAGTTTATAGTGAAGTTCAATGAGCTATTGAAGTACTCTACTTACTTGAGCCATCATGATGATAATTATCGGAAGGCTGAGCAATTTCTTGATAAGATGAGGCCTTAATTCAGCCAGCAATTAGCTGCCTTTGATATTACTTCCTTTGAGGTTATATGTACAAGTTCAAAGCTATAGCTAGAAGGAGTAGAGTGGTGGAGGAGAAGAAGAGAGATGGTTAAGGGAGATTCTCTTCCTACACGAGCCTTATGGGTAGAGTGAGTAAGAAGTCAGGTTTTAACCTGAGTATGTTTGGGAGGTACAGTGATGGAGGAAGCAAGAAGAAGAGCTTCTAAAAGGGGTCCCAAACTAGGGGATCCAACTAGAGAAGCAATGCCCTGAGGAGTATGGACTCTTGTAAAAATGAGTGTATTATAGACTCTTGTAGCTACCTCAATTTAGAATGTGGAATATATAAATATCACTTGTTGTAAAGCCTTTTATTAGGTTATAGATGAAGATAGTATTATTGAACATGCATTTTGTTATTCCCGAACTACTAATGTGATATTTTGTCTACCTTGAGCTTCTCTCAAATATTTTGTTGGAGAAGATTATAGACACTCAGACTAATCTGGATAACTTCTATGGTGAATATATGCTTATACATTTATATGACTAAAGGCTTATCTATGTAGGTTTTATTGATCTTTTTGAGATAGCCTTAGTTCAATGGGAGTTTGAGTTGTGTCCTTTTAAGAACATTTGATAGTTTAAGGCCATTTTGCTATTATGCTCATTTTTGTTTTAGAAACAATAGGATGCTTTTTATGATTTTCTTTCCTATAAGATTCAATGATTCATGTTTATGCATCTTGTATTACTTATTCCTCCCGGGATTCAGTGATGTTATATTGTTTCTCTATTGAGTTTCAGTTTTGGTTTAGAGATATTATGGTGCTTTATATCATTTGTTTCCCTATAGGATTCAATGATTTGTGATAATGCACCTTATGTCACTTGTTTCCTTATAGGATTTAGTGACTTTGTATCGTCTTTTTAACGAGTTGTGGTTAGAAGACTCATTCTATGTTTAGTTCAATTAGATGCACCTATATCATTTGTATCCCCATAGGATTCAATGATTCTGTTATGATACGCTATGCATGTCACTTGTTTTCCTATAGGAATCAATGATTTATGTTATTATCTTACTAAACTGTGTTTGGAATAAAAATTTCATGTTCTATTTAGATAATGAGATATTATATCACTTGTTTTCCCATAAGATCCAGTGATTTTGTGAAATTTTATTTTTAGAATTTTGTTTGTGGCTTGTTTATACAACTTGCTTAATTAATGCAATCTAAGTGGGAGATTGTTGGAATATTTATTTATGGATTTACATTAATTAATAAGCCTAAGCAGATTGATCTTTATGATTTGTGTGGACCGTGACAGGTGAACCACACAAATGAGCCCAATAGATAGAGCCCAACCTATAACCTTATAGCTATCAGTTATTTCCTACCTCTTAACTGACTGGGTTAGAGATAGTGGAATATAATTAATTAATTTATTTAAACGATTACTGATCTGGTCCATATAAGTTGATCAATCGATAATCACAAACACACAACTCTTTTTCATCCTCTCTATTATCTCTACACTCACTGAGAAAATACAGGGGTCCAATAGGTTGTGTGTCTGTCTGTACTCGAGGTAATTGAGGTATTACAACCAGTCATGGATTCTTTAGACACATGTTATTTTGCTTAAATCTTATTTGATTTATATGAATTGATATATTAATGTTAACAAGAAATGCATAGTATACGATGAACTATAAAATTCAATTTACAATAGAAATAAAATAAAAAATGATATTAAATAATCCTTCATGTACCTTATATTATAAAGATAAAAGAATTCTTTAAAAAAATATCCTATAACAAAAATTAAAAAGAATAATACATCACGTTGCTAAAATAATTTTGTCATAAACCCTATTGTAAATTTAGATTTCCAAAGAAAATTTAGATTCATCATTCATCATGACATGTCCCTTCTACAACTTTTACATGCTATTGAAATTATCAAATCATTTTATTTAAGCTTTTGGGTACCAATAGAAACTTTGAGAATAGTAAAATAATACCTCTCCAAAATTGCCAAATTACCAAAGCAATTCGTTGTACACACGCCGCCTTCCTGGGCCAAAACGTCATCGAGGGACAATGATTTTGGAAGGATTATTTTGACCGAACTATATATCTTGGATGATATTTTGATAGCCATGGCAGCCCGAACCTTTCTCTCTCAACTTTTGTTAGCGGGCGAGCATTGTAGAATCGAAGCTTACTAGAGTGGGCTTCCAAACTCTATGGCAATCAAAAGGAGAAGGAAATCTGGGTAAACAAGTACGTAAGAGGCGAGCGTTGATGCGAGGAAGAAGGCAAGTGACCGGCAATGGACGTTGCGAGGAAAGGTGTGCGATAGTGTGATGTGGCATTTTGGTCATTTCATTTTTATTCGTGTATCTTAAAGGACCTGAGTTAAACACATTTTAATTACATATAGGCAATTAATATCCCCATGACAAATTTTTCAGCAATTTTTCCTCATAACCATCCTGCAATAATTAACAAAATATAATGAAATGAACTGGACTTCAGAGTTACTTTGTGATTTAATGAAACATTTTTGTATTTAAATTCCTCATGTGAGATCTCAGGATGACTTCCCTATTTTTTCTCTTTAATTAAAAATAACTTGCTATATTGAATCATCATTATTAGCAACAACACCTGCAATATCCCGAGCACTAACCACAACTAATAACAATCACTTAAAACTAATTAATTAATTGAGGAAGGCATCAAAAGAAGATAGGATGAACCTTGATTACTTGAAAATTCGAAAGGCTAAGAAAGTCTTGTAAAGATGGATTCCAAATCAATTTAAATTCAAAATTAAACATAAAAGGTCATTCAATCAATGAAAATCCAAGTATAAATTATTTTGGAAGTATGGAGATTGTTTAAGATTGAAAACAAGTGGAAACAAAGTCAAGAGTCAATTTCTTCAAAATAGAATAATTCGATGCGGCCAACAACTCGTCCACCGGAACCCGTGGTACAAAGAGCATCCATTGCGGTTGACACTCTCTATGTCATATATCACGGCCAACAATGCGATTTGCCTTGGTGCACTTGTTGTCAAAGTGTAACATCTCACTTTACTAAACACAATTAACTAATAAAAATTATGGTAATTAAAGGATTAACCATAAAGGTAATTACCAGGTTTTAATTTAAAATCAAGGGATCTCAAGTTTTTTTAATCAAAATGAGTTTAAATTAATTATAATATTTTATATATCAGAGTAAAAATAAGTTATGTAAGTATGAGATACCTCAAAGGAGTGAAAAAGAATGAAAACAGGTGAAGAACAACTCATTTGCTGTGAGACAAGGCAATGTGCCATAGCTTATGCACGTTGTGCCGCGATGTGTTTATGCCATGTGTCATGGCTCAAGTGCCATGCGTCATGGCGTGTTGTACGTAAATGACAACAGATTTTGCTGTCATATGAGAGTGAAATCGAGGAACTTTCAATGTGTCCTAATTCCCCATCTGATGTTCGAATGATGTGATCTAGGTATCTACAAAAAGCTCTTTCCATAAACTAGCTAATGGCACTAGTGTTACTTCCAAAATAAGTCACATCAAGAATTTAGACACTCAAATATATTTTGACCACTTTTCACAACTTTTTACAACAAAGGGTGTCTAAAATCTAAAATAAATGTCAAAAGCCTTTTCTAACACTTAGATCATGTCCATTGAATCTAGGACTATTAGTACGACACGTCATTCACACTTAATTAACAACATAACACAAAATCACTCCACATCATTTTTCACCAAAAACAGAAGGGGGAGGTAATTTGCTTTGCATTATATCAAAAACCATTATAATATGTTTAAAACATCATTTTTACATTTGCACTAGTATTTTGGCCTTATCAACATATATTTCTCATCATACAAAATTACTCAAGGCTCAAAATACATTTCAAATAATTGCTACAATAAAATAGTGCAAGTGCGATAGTATGCAACCTAGAATTGAAAATCATATTCTATTATACAAAATAAATAGATACAAGAGGCATACTAAAGGAATACTAGGTTGAATACTCTAAAAAACTCCTATTAACTTCATTTGAGTCAATGGGTACAAACTCATAACTTATATGGATTGAAATCATCATCCTTATTCAAACGCTAACTTAAATCCTTGAGAAAATGGAAGAGAAAGGGGGAAAAAAGGTTTAAGAATCTTACCTTAGATAATTTAAAACTTCAAACCTTCTCAAATTCTTCCCTAGATTGTGCCTTAGCAGAGCAAATACGAGTTCCTCCATTTTTCTTTTCTTTTCCTTCTATTTTTTGCATTAGTTTGTGACTTATTTCTGCAGAATTTGCACCATGCACCGTAACATGTGGTATAGAGAAGACAGTCTCTCACCTTATGGCCCTGTGCACCGTAGCATGTGGCACAGAGGCTTTTCTACTTATTTTTCTCCACTTTTTGATCTCCAAGTGACCCAATTTCACTTTGAACATAAATTATACCTAAAATTTTAACTAAAAACACTTATTAGTTTCCTCTGACTACATACCATGTAAATCCTATTAATGATGCTTGCTTACTTAATTGTCAGAGGTTAAATTTTTGGGATGTTATACAAAGCAAAGCTATCATGACAGCTTCTTAGATTCAAATTTTGGTGCGTACAACTCTTTAACTCAAACCTTCGAATAAGGTGATCCAAGCACCCATACATAGATAATTAAACATACTAGCTAATGATTTTAGTCTCACAATAATTTGATATCATATGGAAAATTTGGACACCCAAGGTCGAAACTACTCATTTAGCATTCACAAAATCATAAACCAAGAGTCTGATACCCATCCCTTAACTGTTAACCCCAAATAAACATACAAACATACTCCATGGTCATAGACATGCTCGACAAGATGCAGGCATTCAAATTGTCATGAATTGATAAGTCACCACCTGATAGCATAAACCCAAGTGAAACCAACATTAAAACTTTTTAAACATGCCATATTTAGATTCAATGTTTTAAAACCATTCAAACTACTGTCAACACAAACTTACATCAATCCCATAACTCTACCAAAGATCATGCTAGGGTTTAAATACCCATACGAGCCAAGACACACCAAAAAAGGCATAAATTAACAATTAGGCTATAATGCAAAGATATAGTAGTTCATTCCCATATATGACCCTAGTTGGCAATAAAGTATTCAAATAGCACATATAAATACTAGAGACATTACAATAAGAGTTAAGTGTCTCTAGCTTCCAATGCTTTCCCTTTGCCCTACTTAGTGTCTCTCTTGAAAATATTGAACAATGAGAAGTTAGATATAAAACCTTAGTAACTAAGGCACATAAGCTCAAATAAATGTAAGAGTGGCAATTAAAAGCATACACAAGAAGAATTTGGATTTAACAATTAATGGATGCTCAACATGTATTGTTGAATCATGTGCTTTGATGATAACAAAATCAAAAGGAAGGTATTTGTTACTTGTGCATATCATATACATTGACAAAGTGACAATTTTCAAGAGCATGAGGATCAAGAGAAGACTTAGTTTTATAAGTTTATTTTATTCTTCTCTTAGATTCAATGGTAAAAACTAGTGAGAGTTATCACATGTTTTGAAAATGGTAAAAATGCATCATATTAAAACCTACCTTAGACTCACAAGTCTATTAAACTTAAGTGTCAAACCTTTGGAATGGACCTTTGATGAATTGTCCAATTCAAGCGTGTTCTGGCATGAACTCATGCATGAAATGGCTACCCTTTATACATTATAAGACTTAAAAGATCCAATTCAAGCTTGAATCAAAATGGAGACTCGCTTGAATTAAACTCCAAAAGTGAAGCTCAACACTTTGGTGCAATTCATACTTGAAACAAACTTGGTGCATGTGTGATTTAGTTGACATTGTAGGCAAGTGTCTTAAATATGCTTCTATGATCTAATCCACGCTTGAATAACTTGAATGTCCATACTTGAATTGTTCCTTAGTGTCAACTTGAAGTGTGTTTGAGATGTGATCTACATGTGTCTTTGGGCTAATTCAAGTCTTATTTAGAGAGCCTTAAACTTGAACAAGTCAAATCAAGCTTGTTTCATAAGCATGTTAAGTGTGTTTTGGCATACAATGTTCATACCCTCCATTTCACATTTGAACCTTAGCTTACTAACGCGTATGTTGTCTTACAGAGAAGTTAGGTGCTTCTGTCCTCCAAAACATACTTGAACCCATTATAGGTTCATGCTTGATTTAGTTTGGCGTAGTGCATTTCATGCGTGACACCCTTTCCAAATCATGTTTAAGTTGGCCACTAACAAGCACTTAATGCTAACTGCAAAAAAGGTGGCTTTTTCTTATATTCTTCACCTTTACATGTCTTCAATAGCTATAATCCTTTCCATGAGTGTTCATAATGGTCTTAACAATCTTAAACTATATATATATGACCTTATTTAAGTAAGTAGGTAACACATTCATTAAGCATTAAGTGATTTGTATTCTATTCTTACCAATATTTTTACTACAACATTTTTTGTTCTATGGCAACATTCAAAAATTGTTGCAACAGGTTACAAAACTGTTGCTTACAGGTATAGGCAATAGTTTTTGCATGTAGAACCTGCCCTCATTACCTATAGTCTAAGGCAACATTTTTTTCATATTTTAGGCCATTGATAATAAAACCATTACCTATAGTGAGACTAAAGGCAATAGGTTTAAGGTTCTATGATAGGCAACTTTTTTGCTTGTTGGTAAGAATAGACAATAGTTTTCGCTTGTTGGTTTAGGGAGCTATAATAGGCAACGTTGGCAACCTGTTAGTAAGAATAAGCAACAATTTTTCCCTATTGGCTTAGGGTGTCATAGGCAATACTTTTAATCAATTGGTAAGAATAAGCAACGGTTTTTGCCTACTGTTGGTGAATTTATTGGTAATAGTTTTCTGCTTGTATCCAAGTCCTCTCAGGTAACAGGTCTCTTGTGTTGCCATTATTGTTACGAGTTTTATCCATTGATATAGACATTAATTGCTACAATATTTTACTTGTATTATATTTTTTTAATTCTCACCTATATTTCATAAATTCTAATCATTATTATCATCAACTTAAACACAAAATTATTATCATATATTTCCTAAAAAATTGATAGTAGATAGAAAAATTCAATTTAATTATTGCAAAATTTTAACAATTATCACAATAGCATAAATAAGATTGATTTCCCAATATAGTACTTGTTCATTTCTTTGAACATAATGTCAAAGTACTAACAAAATATACTAAAAGTTCTCAAAATATAGCATAACCAATAAAAATAGCATATAAAACTCTCAAAAAGTCTTCATTCACATCAATCACTAAAGTCAATTCTAGCGCGCATGATAGTTTGGAGTTGAACATCTTCAGAAAATTTGATACAAAAGAAACCAAGCATTATTTCCATACCATTATGCCAATGATCAATAAACAAAGAAAACCAACAAATAATAGGTATAGCACAATTGAAAATAAAGCCTAAGTTTATAATTTAAATAGCCTTCTTCTTTTGTCACACACATTCAAAATTTGACCAAAATAATGATAACAATAAAGTAAGATATTTACCTACTCAAAACGTGGAACATGTGTTGATGTAGAGGAATGTGGATGAGGTTGTCTAGCTAACTTTTGTTGCAAACTTTACGCATCACCAATAAAGGACCCTGGAAGATCTTACATTGCCTCCAAATTGACCTCAAGAGGAATATTGCTATTTTGTAATAAGGTCTTGACAAGATTTTGAAGTCCAAGTCTTTGTTCTTACACAGTTTCAAATCATCCTTCCAATGAAGCTACTTTCTCATGGTCACATTGAATCACATTGATATCTTCCTTTCATTTTAAAGCTGTTGGTGTGACACCTCTCCAATAAAAATGCACCATCCCTAATTTTTCCTTTCCAAACATAGCTTGGAAGGCCTCATCACTATTTTCATTGCTATCCTCAATTACACCTTGAAGTTGTGACTAGAAAAAAAATAATTTCATTTAAATGTAAAAGAAGTCCTTGAAATTCATAATTATGCAACATATAATTTAATTTCTAACACATTTGAAACTTACAATGGAATTTTTAGTTTCTAAAGCCAATTATAATTTCCATTACCACTTTGACGAGTTTCAATAAACATGTAAGCTTTAGTAGGATTCCTATTATATTTTGCATGATACATAGGAGGGTAAAATTAGCCAGTCCATTCAAACCAATCTAGCAATTAAACTTATATAAAACAACTAGAACAAAGCATTCATCAACAAAAACATTACCACTCTATCATGAATTATAGTAAAACCTTTTGGGCCTATACGATGCCTCTACTTTCCTCTAGCTCTATTCCTATTGTTTATGGAACTAATTGACTGCATTCAATGAAAAAACTAATAGAAAATTAGTAATATAATCTTGCAACATTTATAAAAAGAAGTTATCTATCTTACTATTATTTTTTCTATGCTCCAATATTGACAAAGCTTTCTAAAATGAGACTCAAGCACATCTAATGGAGAGTTTTTCAATCTTCCTGTCATAGTTACATATTTTGTATAATGTTTTTGTTTAATTGTGCACTTATATCATCTCCAAGCATCTCGAATGGTAGCTTCTACCTAGCCCCTCCCTTTCTCTAGCACAATAAACTTTTCCTACAAGAACACAAGGAAAAATAAGACTCATGAGTATGAAATATAGAAACAAGAATACAATAAAACTTTTTAGCCACTTTAGAATACATACATTAACATTTGCCCATAATTCATCTTTACTTTTTTTAAGAAAGCCCTTCCATTTAGTGTATATCTAAAAAACCCTAAGTTGTGTCAAGCTTATAAGAAAAAAATCTAGAATGTGGTAGAGTACACCCTAGGTCATTTTTATCTCAAGAGAGCAAACGAAGTAAACAATTTCAATTCATAAACCATTCATAACTTAAAATCAAAATTTGGTTTAACAAAAATGAAGAAGAAAAAAAATATTTTTGGTTTTCTAAATTTTAAGTGAAAATGAATTGAAGTAAAATTGACTCAAACAAAAAAATGAGTGAATTCTTCAAGTTTTAAATCCATTCCACTATCATAGACTTCTCAATTCCATGAGCTCAGTCCCTATATCACTCAATTGACAAAATTAGAAACTTTATGACAACTAAAATTAGGTAAATGTGGCTTAGATCAAGACACATAATCCCTGAACAATTGCCAACTTTGATTAAACAAATCACATTGAATTTTTGCTTTATTAAAACCTTCCTCTAGCACTTAGAACAATTAAATTTAGATAATCAACTCTTCATTAAGACCTAATATAAGCTAAATGAATCAAAAATATCGAGCAAGATTCAAAAGGAATTTGAATTCAGCAAGTAATAACTATTAAAGTATAAAATCAAGTGTACAAATTTAATGAAAAATATAAACCAAAGTAATATGATCCTTAACAAGATAAATAATATTAAATTAATTTATTCAATCTAACCATCAAGAACTAAATTCAACATCGTAACAAAAACAAGAACCAGATTTGAGCAACAACAAAATCAAAATCAAGAGAATATGAAGTTCAAGTGAAATTTCATCATCTTGACAAATCTTTGAAGATTTAGCCTCTTATCTCAGTCTCCACAGCTACTAACTGAAGGAGAGGTCCATAAGGAGCTGCCATGAACGAGCTGAAATCCGTGCGAAAGGATGAATCTGGACTGAGTTGAATGGGCGGCCAAACTCTGCAATCAGCATGCGAAGACTGAAACTGAGAGAACTCGAGAGGAGATGAGCGATCTGCGTGTGTGTGAGCGGCAGAATACTCAGGTGAGATGTGCGCAAGGGCTCGAACTCTGAACCCAGAGGAGAATGAGCGCGCCTTCCCTCTCTGCGTGTAAGGCGACGAGAGAAAAAAAAAAAAAAAAAAACAGAGAGAGATCAGCGATGGCATGCGTCTCACGTGACTCCCCAAAGAAGATGATGATGCCGTGCGTTATTTTCCAAAAACCCGAAGGCCCTCACGTGCGCATGCATGCGTCTCTCTTTCCTTTTGCGTTTCAGCGTTTTCTTTCTTCTGTTTGAAAAAAACAAAAAACTGATTTAAAATAAAAACGAGAAATGACCAAAATGGCCCAATAATTTCTTAAAAACACAAAAACTAAAGCTAAATTAATCTAATTGAACCAACTAAAGTCTTAAAAAATGAGAATAAAATTTTTTCAAGTAATAAAATGTGCTAAGAAATTGAAATTTCAAATTAAAAATAATTAATTTCAATAAAATGTAAAAAATGATTAAAATACTCTTAATGCCAAAACTCAATAAAAATGAGCCTATGATCAAAATCAATGATAAAATCATGCATATAAGAGTCTAAATTAATAAAAATGGTCATAAATATAAAAGAAAAGTGTGCAAAATATGTGATTTATCAAAATCAAAGGATATTGTTGAGAATTTTTAGCCAATGTTCCTATGAAGAAACTTAGATTAGACACAATCTTCTCAATAGGCCCAGTAGGTTGGTGATCATCATTTAACAATACTTGTGCTCGCTCTTCAAGACTTCTTGCATAAATATTCTTGTATGTAGTTTTTTCCTTAAGTTCTTTTTGTTGTTGTTCATATTTTCGTTGTAATTATGTCAACATAATAATATATAGAACTTTTAACATCTAAATAATATATACACACAATAAAAAGAAAAGCTATAAATGACTTACCTTTTACAATATCATTGTCTTCCTCTTCTTCATTGATATCCGTATCAACTTGTTCAAAATCATTTTTGCCACCAAGTTCATTTTCTTCTTGTCTCAAATTGTCTTCCCTTATAGCTTTTTCAAGTTCAGAAATGCTGTGGCATTAACAGCATTTTGCATTATCATGATCAAGCAATCTCCTTCTATGAACCCCCTAGTCCAGTAACTCCTATACATTTCCTTGTTTTAAATTTTACATGTTTATTGGGAAATAGTATATCTTAGTAAAATGGTAGAGTTTGGATTGTTGATTTTTAATGGTCTCTAAAGAAAGAACCATCAAGTGGTTGATTTTTAGAGTCTATTTAATAGAAATAATAAATAGGTATGTTTAATTTATTTTTCTGCTGCTTACAAGTGGATAAATAATGAAAAGGAAAAAGCCTAAGTGGAAAGAAAAAGAGGAGAGTATATAATATTTGAGAGAATTGCTGTTCACATGCTTTCATGTCTTCAAAGTCAAAGGGTTGCAATTGATAGAATCCAAAATCACTTACACGTGTTGAGGTAGAGGATCAAAGCAAAAGCTCTTAAATATGAAAGCAGCCACAGACATTTGGTAGGAACCATTTGGCAGTTAATATTTAAATAAGACGTTTTCTCTGCTTTGATTATAACATAACAGAGTTGGGATTATTAATTTGAACGCGCAATAGAACAAAGATCCCTCTCATAAATCCTTGTTTTTTTCATGTGCATGTGAACAATATTGTACAATTCAGCAGTAGAAAGTCCATGACATGTATAATACATAAAATTCATATCACTTCTATACTTTCAAAGAGAAGCATATCTAACCATATAAATAAAAATCTCCCATAAATTAGATTTGAGGCAGCGATGAGTAAGACATTAGTTCATATGAACAAGAGTTGTACCAGGTTCATAAACTTATAGGTAGACCTTCAATTGGGCCAAGATAGGATCTAAAGTTCTTTACAAATTCAGTACCAACTGGCTTTTCTTTCAAAACTTCAACTTCTCTATCGACAAAAAAGAAAGTTACCCATAAAGAGACAGGCCATGGTATCATAAATAAGCCATTGTATTGTATTTTACAAAGAGTCAATTGGTTTGGTATTATTGAAAAGTATAAAAATGTCGTCAAGTTGAAAAAAGGCCATATTAGCAAGTTATAGAGCAGAAAAATTACCTTAAAAATAATATACTTGAGAGATACATGGATCAAATATTAAATGCTAAAGTTGATTGGATTGATCAATAGAACAATCAAATTTGTTGGATAAAATTCTAGTAGTATACACACAAACATATATCTATAAGAAATTTAATCATTATAGATATGTCATCGAGGGATATTTTTACCATCAATACTCCAAGTTATGAAAAATTCTACAATTGAAATAGCAACATGTGTAACTGTCGGATAGGGAGGCACATCGGAAGATTAAAATTTTTAAAGTCCCTATTCTGATATGGACCGAACGAACTCGTTTAAGTTAAGGTGGATAGAAAGTTACCTTTTAATTATTTGAAGTTGGCGCATGTTTGGATCTCAAGAGCTGACAACATAGATATGCTCCCTCTATCGGTATCCACACGAACAGCTCTCTAACTCAAACAGAGTGCTACTCTCAGCATCCGTTCTTTTTTGAACGTTAATTTTTCTTTCTATAGGGTGTTTTGTGGCTCTCAGAGTGTTTTTGTCATCAAAACTTTTCTAACTCTCTCTCACTTCATAAGGACGTCCCTACCTATATATAGTATATAGATAAGGGTTTTTGTCTTCCACTTAAAAGCTCACAAAAATTTAATTAAATTTATCTCATAAATTTAATCCATAATATCATATCTAATTCGAGTTTATCTTATAAATTCAAATTATAAAACTCACATGATATTCTCTCTTATCATGTTAGTTATTAAATTTAATCTATTATATAAAATTAAATTTAAAACTAACTAACATAATATAATATAATATAATATATATATCACATATACATATTATATTATATATATAGGATATATATATATACACATATATATTTCAAAAATACACACACACACATATATAAAATTATATTTTGAATTTTATGTTTCATATAAATATATATAAATATAAATATATATATATATATATTTAGCAAATAAATATTCAAATATATGTATATATGTATAAAATTTATTCACCCTATATTACATTCATTGAATCTAGACATATTCTAGATTCAATGAACTTAGACATTATAATTTGAGTTAGGTGTTCTTGTGTATGACCCTGTAGGCCCATATGAAATTGGCAGTAGGCTAATTACGCTATTAGCCCACAAGTCACAAGTGGCCTCTAGCAAGACATTGTAACTACCTAATTCACATGGGGATCGATGATCCAATGTAACTTATCATGCAACCATATCATATCCCTTTTGTCACGTGATATTTTGATCAAGTATGAGACATAAAATTGTCATTCTCCTTTACCTGACCGTTACTTTCTCGATCTCTGAGTAGACTGACAGTAGCAATGAAAAAACTCTTTTCATTTCATTGTAGTATGGCCATACATTTTCTCAGTCTTACTTATCGAGGGGCCAAGTAATATCTCTCACTTAATGTGAGGAACAAATTTCATCTTCACCACTCATATTCCTCTGCATGAATATTACTAAATTCAATCATAGCCTTTATGATCATCTGGTTAAAGGTGACTTTTGATTAAGTCAAAGTTCAGTGGTCATCATGTAGGAATTCATGATAATCTTAGGTCAAAGGGCTTAGTGATATAGTTATATATGAGATAAGCTTATGACTTGTACCATGCAGCTTTCTTATAGCGAGTCGGTCCAACACCTCATACTCTTTCAAGTGCTTATGACTTTAATTTGTATCTCTATAAATAATCAAAGTCATACTAGTCTTATTTCATCTATGATCCCTCAAAGATGATCGATCAAGGATATTTAGGACAATCATTATAGTTTCTCCAGGGATACAGTTATCATATTGAACATGCAATTGTTATGACACAAAAAGAGAAATTCATTAAATAACAATGTACATAGTATAATGATTGGCCCTATGGCACAAACTTCAACATCCTCCCACTTGCACTAGGTACAATCATTAATTTGTCTAATTCCCATTGTCTGACATGACGCTCATGTTTCACCTATGCAAGTAGCTTTGTAAGAGGATCAACAACATTGTCTTCTCCTGCTACTTTGCATATTTTTATATCACCTCTATTTTTGATTTCTCTGATAAGGTAAAAATGCCCGAGTATATGCTTGATCTTTTAGTGTGACCTTGGCTCCTTGCTCTGTGCAATTGCATCGCTATTGTCATACAAAAAGTTTATTGGATCTGAGAAGCTAGGCACCACTTCTAGTTCAGCAATGAACTTCTTGATCCAAACAGCTTCCTTAGCTGTATCTGATGCTACTATATATTCAGCTTCTATTGCAAAATTAGCTGTTGTGCTCTACTTTGAGCTCTTCTAGCTTATTGCCCCATCATTTAAGACGAACACATATCTTGATTGCAATTTAAGGTTATCTTAGTTTGGAAGCTTGCATTTATGTAACCTGTTATAATTGGGTCATCATCCAATTTTCCATATATCAAGAATAAATCCTTAATCCTTCTTAAGTACTTTAGGATATTCTTGACAGTAGTCTAATGATCTTCTCCTTGATCTGCTTGGTATCTGCTGGTCATACTTAAGGTAAATGAAACATCCAATCAACTGCACAGCATGGCATACATGATAGATCTAATTGCCGAGGCATATGGAACCTTACTCATGTGATCTCGCTGATTTTGTATACTAGGACACCAGCCTTTGCTGAGATAAATGCCATGAGACATGGGGATGAAACCCCTCTTTAAATCCTGTATACTGAACCCATGCAGTATCTTGTCCATGTATGTGCTCTGACTTAGGCCTATTAGCTTTTTGGATCTATCTCTATAGATCTTAATCCCAAGGAGGTATGTGGCTTCACCTAAGTCCTTCATTGAGAAAGATTTTCCTAACCAAGACTTGACATTCTGCAAGGTAGGAATGTCATTCCCAATGAGTAGGATATCATCGACATCTAGCACTAGAAATATAATTGTGCTGCCATTAACCCTTTTATAAACACAAGGTTCATTAATGTTTTGAATGAATCCAAAATCCTTCATTTCTTCATCAAAACATTGATTCCAGATCTGAGATGCTTGCTTCAATCCATAAATGGATCTTTGAAGCTTGCACACCTTTCTAGAGTCCTTTGGATGCACAAAACCTTTAGGTTGTGTCATGTACATTTCTTCAAGTAGACGTCCATTAAGGAATGCTGTTTAACATCCATCTGCCATGTTTTATAGTCATAATATACTGTAATGGCAAGGGGCATTCTGATTGATTTGGCCATTGCGACCGATAAAAAGGTTTCATCATAGTCTACACCATAAGTTTGGGTGAATCCTTTTGTAACCAATCGTGCCTTGAAGACATTTACTTTTCCATCCATGTCAGTTTTCTCCTTAAAAACTCACTTGCACCTGATGGTTTTTATTCCTTCAGGTGGATTGATCAAGGTCCATACCTTATTATCGTACATGGATTGCATTTCAGACTTCATGGCATTTAGCCATTTCTTAAAATTTGGTCCTACTATGACTTCTTGGTAGGTGGTTAGTTCATTATGTTCAATGAGCAACACATCATGACATTCGTTATCAAAAATCTATATCTCTGAGGATAATGCCGTGTTCTATCAAACTTTCATGGGACTAGTGTTATTTGAGTAGGCTCATTTACTTCTTGTAAATCTTCTCGGTTTTCTATCTATGACTCTGTGCTTTTTTGTTGTTCTCGAACTTTTTCAAGATGTATATTACTCCTACCGGTTCTTTTAGAGATAAATTCTCTTTCTAAAAAGATACCATTTCGAATTACAAACACTTTGTTATTAGTAGGATTGTAGACATATTATCGCTTTGTTTCTTTAAGATATCCTATAAAAAGGAACTTTGTGAATTTAGGTACTAACTTGTCTGAGGCTTATTTCTTAACATAAACCTCACTTCCCCAAATCTTGAGAAAAGACAAACTAGGTTTTTCCCAGTCCATATCTCATATGGTGTCTTGTCAATTGCCTTAGATGGAACATGGTTCAGTGTGAACGTAGCTGTTTCTAGTGCATGGCCCTAAAAGGATGGTGGAAGATCTACTTGACTCATCATGAATCAAACCATGTTTAATAGTGTCCGATTTCTTCGCTCAGAAACACCATTCCATTGTAGTGCTGGAGGAGTTAATTGTGAGATTATCCCACAATTCTTGAGATGATCAATGAATTCTTAGCTCAAATATTCACCTCCTCGATCGGATCGAAGAGTTTTAATAGTCTTGGCAAGTTGATTTTGTACTTCATTTTGGAATACTTTGAACATTTCAAAAGATTCAGATTTGTGTTTCATTAAGTAGATGTATCTATATCTATTATAGTCATCAATAAAGGTAATGAAATACAAATAACCTCCTCTGACAATTGTACTCATTGGTCCACATACATCTATATGTATAAGTCCCAATAAGTCATTAGACCTCTTACTATGCCCAGTAAAAGGTGCTTTTGTCATCTTTCCTAATAAACAAGATTTATAAGTATCATAAGATTCAAAATCAAACGAGTTGAGAAGTCCATCTTGATAGAGCTTAGAAATGCATTTCTCATTTATATGGCCGAGACAACAATGCCATAGGTAGGTTGGATTCAAATTGTTCAATTTGATCCTTTTGGTAGTTACATTATAAATGTCTTCATTACTAGGATGTTCTAGATTTAAAAGATAATGACCAAAATGCAAATCACCATTAGCATAAAAAATGTCATTTTGATAAATAGAACATTTACCATTCCTAATAATGGAAGTAAAACCTTCCCTATCCAATAAGAAAGAGAAACAATGTTGGTACTCAATGCAGGAACATAATAGCAATTGTTTAAAACTAACAAAAATCCACTGGGCAAAAGTAATTCATAAGTACCTATAGCTAAAGCAGCAGCTCTTGCTCTATTTCCAACTTATAGGTCTACTTCACCCTTTATCAACTTTTTACTGTTTCTGAGACCTTGCACATTTGTACAAATGTGAGAACCACATGCAGTATCTAATACCTATGCAGAAGAAGTAGAAAGGTGAATGTCTATAACATAAATACCTGAAGGAGTAGCCTCGCTATCCTTCTTTTTTAGATCTTCCAGGTAGAGCTTACAGTTTCTCTTCCAATGACCCAGCTCATTGTAAAAGAAGTAAACTCCTTCCTTTAAAGGCTTTGCCTTCTTAGCTGGAGGCTTGGTTTACGGCTTGTTTGAATCTTTGGTCTTACCATCTGAGCCTTTACCCTTTTCCTTGCCCTTGCCTTTGCCTTTCTTTTTCATACCCTTTTCTTTCTAAACCATCAAAACAGTGCTAGGTTTTTTCTTAATGTTTTGCTCAATAGTTTTAAGCATCCCATGCAGTTCAAAAATAGATTTCTCTATGTCATTTATGTTATAGTCCATAACAAACTAGTCATAACTTTTCAGGAGCAAGTTCAAGATCAAATCTGTAGCCAACTCCTAGCTTAAGGGAAATCCAAGCCTCTCAAGGTGATCAATATAGCTCTTCATCTTTAAAACATGAGTGCTAATCGATACACCCTCAGCCATCTTGCAGGAGTGTAAGGCCTTTGTGGTCTCATGCCTTTCTTACCTTGTATGTTGCTGGAACATTTCCTTAACATGTACAATCATCTCATAAGCCTCCATGTGTTCCAAATTTCTTTAAAGTTTTGGAACCATGGTAACTAGCATTAGGCATCTTACGTCTACCGAGCCATTGTTATGCTTTGTGTAAGCATCCCTTTGAGCTCTTGAAGCATTAGCTGCAGGCTCCTCAGGAATAGGTTCATCTAGGACATAAGCCTTTCTTTCTTGCTTGAGAACAATTCTCAAGTTCCTGAACTAATTAAGAAAGTTCATCCTATTGAGTGTCCTTCTCAAGGACTGATTGCAACAATAGTGTAACAGTATTACTAGTCGACATGATTCTACAATAAAATACACAAAGTTAATTTTATATCTCCTACTAAAACTAACAACCCTAAAATTTGATTAGTGGGCTAAGACCCATATTTTACTTAAATTTAAGTTGCTTTGGCAGGACGCTTAAAATTAAGTTATTTAGGTAATAACTCATTTACCAATTACATCACATGTAACTCTTAGATCTTTATGGGATTCAATCATTATATGATCTGGCATGTTCAATCCCATCTAATGACTTGAGATCCAAAACTGTTTTGATAGTTTTAATTAAGTCAGACAATAATGAATCTTTGTGAGGAGCACAATTACTCACGCTTGTCTCACCAAGATAACCTAAATGTATCCACTTTAGTGGATCTTACATTTGAATAATCTAGGTTTTAATAAGTATTCATTAATTGACAACATTGTGAATTAAGATTTTGATTAGAGGGTTTGATTTATTAATTTAATAATCATGTAAAGTAAAAGCAATTGTATCTCATACAAAATCATGCATATTATGATCTAATCAAAAGCATAATTAAATGTGACATAATATGGCTCACCTAACCTATGTCCATCTTAAGCTAATTAGAGGACCTCTCTAAGAAGATAAACTACATCAAGAAATCTCATTTATTCATATGAGGGGATTGAGATGAAAAGAGAATGTACATTCAGAGTTTATAAAGAGACGCACGACACGCATGCCGTATTTAAAATTTACAACCTTTGTAAAACTAGAGCCATATGTGTTATCATACCTAAACAACTTCAAGGCAAAGAAAACACAATAAATAAACAATTCATATATAACAAAAGGCTATAAATTGTGAATTAGGTTTTGAAAAGCTTATTCTCTTTGAATGAGTTGTTGCCTCAGACCTTTTGGATTCATCAATCATATTGACAGTCCAGTTTAAATCATATGAGAACACAAACGAACAATAATGACATTGAGAACGCACATAATATGAACGAACATTGGTCATATTGAGAATGCACATCATATAGCTAAATATTAATCATATTAATTTATTTAAATTCATATAAATTTAAATATATATAAAACGAGTTTATAAATATATATATTTCAAAAACATCACATGAAAAAAATATATATAGATTTCGAAAATATCACATATAAATTTTGAAAATTTTAAAGCAACGTTCATCCAAAAAAGTTCATCACATGAAGATTTAAGAACGTAATCAACCAAAACCCAACTTAAATAAAAATTCGACCGAGCTCTGATACCACTGTTGGATATGGACACACAGCGGAAGATTAAAATTTTTAAAGTCTCTATCCTGATATGGACCGAACAAATCCGTTTAAGTCAAGGTGAATAGAAAAGTTACCTTTTAATTTTTTAAAGTTGGCGCACGTTTAGATCTCAAGAGCTAACAACGTAGATCTGCTTCCTTTACCGGTATCTACATGAACAGCTCTCTAACTTGAACAGCGCGCTAGCACTCTCAGCGTTCGTTCTTCTTTGAACGTTAATTTTCCTTTCTGTAAGATGTATCGTGGCTCTCAGAGTGTTTTTTACTGTCAGAATTTTTCTAACTCTCTCTCACTTCATAAGGACGTCCCTATCTATATATAGTATATAGATAAGGGTTTTCGTCTTTCACTTAAAAGCTCACAAAAATTTAATTAAATTTATCTCATAAATTTAATCCATAATATCATATCTAATTTAAATTTATCTTATAAATTTTAATTATAAAAACTGACATGATATTCTCTCTTATCATGTTAGTTATTAAATTTAATTTATCATATAAAATTAAATTAGAACTAATGTAAGATAATATAATATAATATAATATATATCACACACACACACACACACACACATATATATATTATATTATTTATAGATACGAATATATATATTTCAAATATATATATATATATATTATATTATCTATATTTAATTTATATATCATATACATATATCATATATATATATATATATATATCTGAGATCTATATACATACATATATGGATATATATATATATATATATCGAAAACACACACACACATAAAATTATTTTTTAAATTTTATATTTCATATATATATATATATATATAAATATTTATCAAATTAATATTTAAATATATATATATATATATATATAAATTCATTCACCTTGTATTATATTTATTGAATTTAGACATATTCTAGATTCAACGAACTTGAATATTATGGCTCGAGTTCGGCCGTTCTTGCCTGCGACCTTGTAGGCCCATATAAAATTAGCAGTATGCTAATTACGCTAATAGCCTACAAGTCACAAGTTGCCTTTAGCAAGACATTATAACTACCCAATTCACAGAGGGATCGATGATCCAATGTAACCTATCATGCAACCATATCATATCCCTTTTGTCATGTGATATTTCAATCAAGTATGAGATATGAAATTGTCATTCTCCTTTACCTGACTGTTACTTTCTCGATCTCTGAGTAGATTGACAGTAGCAATGGAAAAATGCTTTTCATTATAGTATTGCCATACATTTTCTCAGTTTTACTCATCGAGGGGCCCAGTAATATCTCTCACTTAATGTGAGGGACAAATTTCATCTTGACCACTCATATTCCTCTGCATGAATATCACTAAATTCAATCATAGCCTTTATGATCACCCAGTCAAAGGTGACTTTTGACTAGGTCAAAGTTCAATGATCATCATGTAGGAATCCATGATGATCTCAGGTCAAAGGGCTTAGTAATAGAGTTACATATGATATAAGCTTATGACTTGTACCATGTAACTTTCTCATAGCGAGTCAATTCAGCATCTCGTACTCTTTCAAGTGCTTATGACTTTAATTTGCATCTTTATAATTAATCAAAGTCCTACTAGTCTCATTTCATCTATGATCCCTCAAAGATGACCGACCAGGGACATTTATGACAATCACTATAGTTTATTTAGGAATACAGTTATCATATTGAACATGCAATTGTTATGACATAAAAGAGAAATTTATTAAATAATAATATACATAATACAATGATTGATCATAAGGAACAATTTCTAACAATAACTACACATGATACATACAAAAGCTAACCTACATAAATCCCCTCTATAATTAAATTGACTCTCTTTTTTTGTTTTTGACCAACTGCTTTTGCTTTTTCGCTCTCTTTGATAAGATCAAGAGTGGCACTGATGTGACCATCAAAAAAACATGTTGGTGTTGGTCAAAGATTATTTTATATCTTGAGGGAAGGAATTAGTTAAACACGATGTGTGTCTCAAAAACCCAAAAACTACATTGCTAATAATATTATCTATGAATCCGTATATTACGTGTTTCAATATCACGAGAAGGCACAAGAATTAACTAGAGGAGATACGGCTTAGAATCACTTACCCCTTTCAAGAGATAACCCATGAACAATTGAAAGCTGAAGCATAAGTGGTGAACTCTGAACCAGCAACAACAGCCAAACAATCAAAAAAGTGCTTAAGAACTAACGGCGACATATTGCTTCAATGTGGGCTAGAAGAAGTGATAGCTACATTTCAAATAGAGGGTTTGGGAGCACAAGAAGTCGATGACGAGGGAAAAAATTTTCAAAGGCGTGCAAACGAAGTTTGAAATTTTTGCTGTGACAATTTTTGGGAGAATTTGAAGCATTTTCTTTAAATGAAAACACGTAATTTTCATATAAAATAATCAATATAATTAATATAAATAAATATAATTAATAAAAAATAATAAATGCCAAATACAAGAGAATCCCGTATTAATTAGTACTAGCAAATAAGGAACAATTTCTTATTGTTAAAAAATCAACAACAGTTTTTTTTTTTCCGTTCTTCATTTGAAACAAAATTAGTAACAAGTATAATATTATTATTTTTTCTACAATAGGCAACAATTCTCTCATGTTACTTAGAATTTGTTGCTTAAAGTGGTAGTAAAAAATTACAGTCTAAAAATGTTGCCTATTCTTATTACAGGCAACACTTTTTTGCCTATTACAAAGTAAACTGTTGCCATAGCTTATAAATGTTGTAGTGTTTTGTCAACTTTGTGAAAAAATTTTTAAAAATTTATAAGCTTTCATTATTATTACATTACTCTTTTACAGAGTTATTATTGTGAAAAGGTTTTATTATTGTTTAGAAATCTTAAAAAGATATTTTTCTAAGTGATTATACTTTATAATATCCACCTTAATATTACCAATTAATCACCACAAATAGGTAATTAGGAGTCATTAAACCTCTAAGTTTACCTTAATCAATAAAGATTAAAATGTATAAAATAATTCTTTAAAAATATTGAGACCCCAAAAATCTTTCAAAAACATGTTTAAACTCAAAATAATAAGTATTTGTGCATAGTGGAAACAAATATGAATGCAAAATCACATTACATAATGAAATAAGGGCAGAAAGGTCATTTTTGCCCAAACAAGCACATATGCCACAACTTGTGCACATGTGCCACGGAATGTGGTACAAAGATTTGTACCATGAGCCTTGGCATGTGATTCTTGCACCAAGGCAGACGCACTCATGACAACACAAAGCTATCATGATAACTTTTTTAGTCCAATTTTGAATGTGCACCATTTTCACATATGATATCCAATTGGGTAATTCAAGGGCCCACATGAAGTTCATTTCACAATCTATCTAATGATGTAAAATTCACCTCAATTCGATATTTCATTTGAAATTTGGATACCCAATTTAAAATGACCCACTTTATGCTATTACACTGCATCCAAGCACCTTAAATCATAAACTTATGTCATTAACCACAAAAAGGGGCCTTAACCACATTTGACGGACCATTACACATCCAATTAAATAGTTATATCATCAATCACATGCACAATTAAATTTGGAGAACTAAACACCTTCATTCACATCAAAATATGGCCAGTTTGCATATTTGCACATGATCATCATCTTGGCTAATTTAACACATCATAACAACTCAAACTTATAAACCTACACTTGCATTAGTATCTCAACCCTTCAGCCACTTTTATCACGAAACATATCATAGGGCTAAGATATGATACACACGCAATACAATTGTATAAGTGCAAGCAAAATGATTATGCATTCATATGGTAACTTATAAACATAACTTATACATATTCATTACACAATACAATATAGACCCATAAAATAGCAGCACTACTCATGGCTCGAATCTTTTCCCTTGTTCCTATCTGTACTTGAACTTGTAAAATAATAACAATAGGATGGGACAAAGTCCTAGTAACCAAAATAATATGCAATTATCTATTAACAAGTATAACCATAAATAAATATATAAAACATTATTATAAATCATATGCTTATATACACACAGAGTTATATAATCAATATCACATGCATGATCATACTATCCATCTAAATTTTTACTTCTACCTTTGACTGAATCTGTATGTTACACATTGGACCAATTTTGTATAAACTGATCCAAGTTTACCTTTCATGGGAGAACTATCTGGCCAAAAGTGTTTTATCCCACTTTGAAACTACATACTCCCCCTATTACACATGTAATTGGGGCATTATATACATACTCGTACTTTCAATTGTGGTGGTTTTTGCACTGAAGATTTGATGCCATTATCTTTATGGAACAGAGTTCAGGGTCTTCAGCAACCATAAAAGTTTCAAGTACCTGATGGATCAAAAAGAGCTGAACATGAGACAGAGACGTTGGGTAGAGTTTCTCAAGGATTATAATTTTGAATTTAAGTATTATTTGGGGAATGTAAATGTGGTAGCAGATAATCTTAGTCGCAAGAACTTACATGTGGCCTATTTAATGGTTCGGGAGCATAGATTGATGAAGTCTTTGGTCGAGACTTTGCTGGGTATGACTGTATTCTCCTTGAATGGTCTTAAAAATATGGTTATTTCTAATGAATTTTGGAAAGAGATACGAGATGCTCAACTTCAAGATTCAATTTTATTAAAAATAATTCAAGACATTGAGAATGGTGGGACAATAGACTATTAGTTTAGTGATGATGGGTATGTGGTTTTCAAGGATAGGGTGTGTGTTCCTAATAATGAGTCTATTCGGAAGTGATTGTTGGATCAGGCGTATCATAGTAACTATACTCTTTATGCCAATGCTATTAAGATGTATCATGACATACAGTGTCATTGGTGGTGGCCAGGAATGAAAAAGGATGTCACATAGTATGTTAATAATTGTTTGACCTATCAGAAGGTCAAGATAGAGTACCAGAAGTCATCAGGGTTGTTACAGCCTTTGAAAATTCCTAAATAGAAATGGGACAGTATTTAAATGAATTTTGTATTTGGTTTGCTGAGAATACAGGCTAGTTTTGACTTTATCTAGGTGATTGTAGATTGTTTGACTAAGTTAGCACAGTTCTTACCTATTAAGACCACCTATACGATTGATAAATATCATGAGATCTACATCAAGGATATTGTGTAACTACACAAGGTACCGAGGGATATTATTTCAGACCGTGATCCTTGGTTTACATCGAATTTATGGCAAGCTATGCAAAGGGCTATAGGCATGGATCTAAAGTTTAGTATGTCTTATCATCCATGGACGGATGGATAAACTGAGCGGACAATCTAAACATTAGAGAATTTGTTGAGATCGTATGCCCTAGAGCTTTAGGAAAGCTGGATAAGTATTTGACTCTGACAGAGTTTGCTTATAATAATCATTATCATGCCAGTGTTTAGATGGCTCCTTATGAAGTAATGTATGGTAGATGGTATAGGTTACTTATTTGTTGGTATAAGTCAAGTGAGAAGATACTGATGGGATCGGATGTGATAGATGAGACCATAAAGAAAATCAAATTGATCTAATAAAAGCTTTTTACAGTATATAATAGATAAAAAAGTTATGCAAATAATCATCATAAGAACCTGTCTTTTGAGGTTAGGGATCATGTGTTTCTCAAGGTTTCCCTATTGACGGGCGTTGGACACTTAATTTGAGCAAAAAAGTTATCTCTAAGATATATGGGTCCTTTTGAGGTTTTGAAGAAAGTTGGGCCAATGGCTTAGCAATTGGCATTGCCGACCTAATTAGTGGATTTACACAATGTGTTTTATGTGTCACGATTAAAGAAGTACTAGCTAGACCCATTACATGTGATAGAACCTGAAGAAGTTGAAATTCAAGAGAATTTAACTTACTGAACTGAACCAGATTGTATATGGATACTAAGGATAAGCAGCTTAGAAATAAGACAATTTAGTTGGTAAAAGTAATCTAAAAAGGGATGGCTCCGGGAGATGCAACATGGGAGATTGAGGATCAAATGAGGAAGGAGTATCCATAGTTCTTACCTTAAGTATGTTTCTCTCTTTGATTCATGAGTTAGTTTAGATTTTGGGGACAAAATCCTTATTAAAGGATAGGAGAATGTAACATCCCAAAAATTTTAAAACTTGAATTTATTTTAAAATAAAATATCTATAATTAAATTAAAATTAAAAATAATTTGATAGAAGTCCACAGTTTAAATTTTACTAAGTAAAAGTTTATTTTTATTTCATTTTTAACTATGAAAAAAATTATCAAAGTTGACCTAAGCTTTTGTGCTATGATAAAGAAATGTTAGGCCCTTCTTTGTAATTTTTTGCAATATGTTTAGATCAATTTTTTAAAAGGAAAAACATGCAGAAACAAAAAACAAAAGCAAAGAAGCAACGAACAAGAGTTTGAGAGAGAGAGAGAGAGAGAGAGGAAGAGGAGGAGGAAGAGAGGGAGTTAGGTTCGTATCTAAGAGGTTTTGCGGTCGTTGTGAGTTTGGCTACACGATAGGTAAACTCCCTATTTCAATCCTCTTCCTTCCCTCTTGGTTTTCTTCAGTTTTTGGAAGAGGTAAATTTTGAATTTTGATCCCAAAGGTTTTGTTCTTATAAGCTTTGGTTTTCTTGGGTCCTAGGGTTGAGTTTTTATATAATGCTCTAATATTTTGAATGAGTAATTGGGTGAGAGGAGGAAGTTTTGGGCAAAATTCAAACCTGAAGAGATCAGATTTCACTCTTCAATTTTGTTATAATTGTGTTATTTGAATCCAATAAGATTTAAATTAAGCTTTGATTTTTATTACAAGGGCTAATTGTTAAAGTTGGTAACACTAATTAAAGGTTTCTAGTTGATTAAAAATTATGTGATTTGAAAATTGGCCTAGTGGTGGCTAATAAATGGTTTTGGTGGTTAAGTGATACTATGTAAATGGTTGGGTTAATATATGGACCATTAGGATGGATTATGGCTCATTGACCTAAGTTGTGTGGTATGGGTTATAGTTTTCATTAATGCTATTTACCATGAAAAGTGATGTGAATCACTTATATGTTGTAGGAAATTGTTGGTGAAACTTATTGAGAAATTAAGGAACAAGCAAAGTCTTATTTTTGTTCAAGAGGGAACCCTTTTGGTACAAAAAGGGTTAAGGTAATAGGAAAATATATATTTCTTATTACTTTATTTAGCTATTTTTGAATAAATATTATTAGCTATCATGCATTACATGTTTTAAATGATTAAATGCAATTAATTGTATTTTATAAAGACTTATGAGGTACTGCTTGGATAATAGTACATGTATGTTTTCTATTTGTTTAACAATAATATTTTTATGGAAATGAGATTGTTTGCATGCATTGTAATTATAAAAAATGAAAGTTGCACTTTAGGATGTGTAACTAGGCTAAACACCTTACATAGGCTAAGGAACCACTTAAGGGAGAAATAATATTTGTTATACTACTTTAGAGTGTTGATGTAACCTCTTTGAGGTTAAACCACAATTAACTCCAAATCATAGTTATCCAAGGTTTTAAAAGACTTCCTCAAAAATTATCTCACAGGAATCCCAATTTTCCATTTCAAATCTCAAACATAAGTTAGGGACTCCAAATCAAAGTTTTAAAAACAAAGCAAAAGCTTGAAAATTAAATGGGACCCAAATAATGAGTTTTAAAGCTCAAAAACAAATTCTATGCAGAAAAGGACATGTGCGTTGCAGCTTACGGCTCATGCGTCACGGCGTGAGACGCCATGCGCTGCGGCATATTGCACAAATTTTGATAGATCAGTGCTGTCATTTGACAACACAGGGAGCAAACTTTTGATATGTCCCAAATCTCTGTTAGACGTCCAATTAAGGTGGTTTCACTATTTGCACGGAGCTTTCTCTTAGCTCTAGCTAACGCCACTAGTTTCATACTCAAATTCATTTTCTAAAAAAAGTTGGACACCAAAACCTATTTTCACAAAATCTCTCAAATGAGGTGTACCAACTCAACCATACATGCTAATAGCCTACACCAACCTTCTGACCATACTCAATGGACTCTTGCGGACTCATGCAACACACCACACACAATCAAACACACTTATTTCACAAAATTACCACTCAACCCCAATTTTTCACAAAACATAGAAGGGGAGGAAAAGTTGCACAAAATCAACCATTTCATTCATATTTCTTAAAAATACAAATGTTTTTAATTGCACAAGTATTTTGGCCCTATCTATTAGTTTACAATAAAAACTCACTAACCCAGGGCTCAAAATACACTAGCTAAATACAAAATCATGCAAGTAGTGTACTAAACATGACAATTAATCCTAGTTGGCAATTACATTGACAAATACACATGTAAATAGCAAAAGAGAGGCATATAGAGAATTTACTCCACCAATCCTAAGCCTCAGTATGTTTTCCTAACTTAGATCCAATACACTAGGTCCTGAAAATAATCAGAATTGAGGGTAAAGTACAACCACTCAGTAACCAAGTTTCACTTAACCTTACAGTTACATATTAATTGTAAATAGATATAATTAGGCACATAAACACATATATCACATAACATTAGGCTATGGTTTATAAAACTAACAACCATATAATCGGGCTTGCCACAAAACACCATATCATGATATTTTCTCAAGAACATAACATAAGGTCACAAAATAACAACCATATACCCTTAACACATGTTGGACCACAAAACTAACAATCATGTGGCTGGACTTATATGCATGATCATATGCCAACCTTATATCCTCCTGTTACCTCCGACATAAAATCGGTGGCTATCACATGGCTATGTTCTTCACAGACTAACCTAGCCTTCCACTTGCGAGGAGCTACCAGGCTAGGGTTAACTCACTCATTTATGTAATCCGGTTTTCCCCAATACTAACAACCATGGAGTGTCGTATCTCTAAACTAGCCTCCTCATGAATCGCTGGAGACTAATTAGATTTGAGTCCTTCATAGAATAAGTAGGACAGTCTCAAGTCAACCATGGGATAAAGGCTACCTCCCAAATCAATGGTTGGTGCTAAAGCTAGTTCCCAATTCTAATGGTTACTGCCAATACCACGTGAATTTCAACCAATCTACTCCTCTCCCTAGGCGAACTCCCGCCAATAATCATGCTATGCACATTTCACACATAATATGCATTTTCAACAATCATTTCTCGACACATGAACTCACATAACACATATGCTCATAATTAACTTATATTTCATCACAATTCTCTACCCATAGTAATAAATCACAAGTAATTTTACAAAACATCAAGGGTGATAGAATCAAGGTTTTCTCTTTCCCAAAACCATTTCACAATCAAGTATTTGCCAATATACATCATCAATTTAAACTCATAAATCACATTTCACAAACACAATTAACATTCAACTATAAAAATTAAATTTTTCCCGGTTACCTCAAACCTTTAAGAGGTCAAAGGTTTACCCCTCACTATATCAACTTTCTAAAGCTTCAACAAGCTTGAATGGTGCCAAAATGAACCTCTATTCATCCAAACCAAAAGAACATCATCATTGCTAGAACATAAAACTCTATAAACACTATTTTAACTGACTCATAATCACTACCCATTCATACTCAATGGGCTCATTAGATTCCATTAATGCACATTATCATTAATATCACCTCAAATCATCATTAATGTACATTATCATTAATATCACCTTAAACCATCATTAATGCACATTAACCTCTCCCAACTACCTCATAAATATCAATTTTCAGACATTCAATGCTCCCATGGACAAACCACTTGCAAAATCATCAATGTGGTATTCCAATACATTAGATCACTCCCATTAGTCTTATTTTAACTAATGGAATTGGACCCATACTCCTATAGATCAAAAATCTATCTCTAACTCAAACCCTACCATAAATAATCATAAATAAAGGAGAGAAAGGAAGAAAAAAGTACCACAAGCTTACCTTGGGTATTTAGGAGCTTCAATCTATCAACAATAAGACCAAAAGTTGTGCCCTAGCAAAGCCAAAACTGAGCTCTTCATTTTCCTCTTCTTTCTCTCTTTTGTTTTCACGCAGCTCACGAGCTGATTTATTTGATTTTTAGTCGTGCATTGTAGTGCACGATGCCCTTCGTAATGGCACATGGCACAGAGGAGCCCGTTACATTTGAATTGCCTTTGTGCGCTGTGGCAGATCAACCACGTACCGCGACGTGTGGCACAAAACACAACTCTTTACTTTTTCATCCTCTTTCCTTGCTCGGGTGGCCTATCATCAATACAGACCCACTTCTAGACCTAAATCACATCAATTATGCTAAGTTAAGCCCCTTTAGCTACACACCTCATTAACTCACTAACTACCCTAATTAGGTTAACAAATCAGGGTTAAAATTTTTTGAATGTTATAGTTGAAGTAGTCAGTTCACCAATGGGAGGTGTGGACTTATGATATTCTATGGTACACTACTAGTACTCAGTGCTGCCTTTCATATTGTGGGCTCAGTATACTAAAGTGGTTAGTGGATTGAGTATTCGATACCTCTTAATAGGGGAGGGAATTTGAAATATGAAGTATGAGATTGAGTGCCTAGAATAAGGTAGCCCTCACATAGAGAGTAAGTTGGGCTGTCTTTGGGAAAGAGCTAGCTTCGATTGCTCAGAATTCATGTCAAAGGAGCACAAACAGTTAGGTGGATTCGATCATGCCTTAGGTTATGTTTTGTGCCTATAGAGGTACAAGTGGATATAAGGTTTACCTGTAAGCTAAAGAGTGTTAAGGGGCATTTTGTCAGTCAGAAAAGGCTATACTAGCCTATGTCATGTATTCATGCATTTTAAATGATTAAATTATATGTTATGTTTAATATATTATTCATTTATTTGACTATAGATTACTTTATAATAATAAATATAGATTTCTCTGTTACTGAGACTGTGGTTGTCTCACCTTTTTTTTTTCAATATTTTCAGGTCCAGGTGAAGGATCTGGTAGTAAATGGGGAAAAAAGTAGAGCTAAAAGTTGTTTGTGGATTGTAAAGAACTGCAACTCCTTTCTTTTAAGAAAATCTATTATAATGTATTTAGGATTAAGGTGCCAGTAAAATGTGATTGTGTGTGTGTGTGTGTGAATATGTGTGGATTGTATGGCTTTGTATGAATTTTTGTTTACTTGCGGACTTGTGACTAAAAAACTTGAATATGGTGTGTAGTTTTGATGAATTTATTTAATAGACCAAGTTTTCACTACAAACAAATGTTTATTATGGTATATATGTGATTCTCTAAGCTAATGTAAAGTGGTTGCATTGCGAATGGCGTGCTATAAGCAAACATACAACTTGGATAGAGAGAGTAGATGTGTGGGCCCCACAGGAATCTCTGAGCCAAGTGAAAATATTTAACATGTGTATTCATATGTGTATATGGTGTTTGAAATGGTTTTTGGCCACTTTTGTGTGATTTGTGAATTTCGGGGGCTCAGGGTCCATTTTAGGAAATGGCACCTGAGTAGTCAAAATTTAATATAAAGGGTTTTTCCATCATTTAAAGGGTTTATCAAGTACCCCTAGTCCCATTTGACATATCCAAAGTGTTCCCACAAGTTTGTGAACATTAGGATGGGATTTGGATAATTTTGAAAATGGTTTTTACTAAAAAATTGTACTTTTGCATATGGGTGTCTAAATTTCAATCTGACCGATGGATTTTTCTGAAATTTAGGTCACAAGTAAAACATTTTATAATCTTCATGTGGGATTTGAAATCACCTTGATTGATCATCTGATGGAGAAATGGTGCAACTTAAAAGTTGGTCCAAAGGTGTTGTTATGACAGCTATTTAATGCTGTCATGATAGCAAAGTTGTTGAAGTTATGCTATGCATGAATTTCAATTTGTCCGTTGGATCTTTCCAAAATTTGGTATGGTATGCTAATAGTACTCTTTAAAAGTGACATGTGAGCTCTAGAATCACTTCGATCAGAGGTTGGATGATGAAATGGTGTACTCTAAAAGTTTGTCCAGAAGTGCTGTCATGACAGCAACTTTGTCCGATCTTATAAATTGTCTAAATTCTAATACGACTGTTAGATCTTTTTGAAATTTGGTAGACTACTATTAATCATTAAAATTGATGTGTAAGATTTAAAATCACTTTGATTAGAAGTCAAATGGTGGAATAGAGCTTCTTGGAAGTTGGCCTGGGAAGACTATCATGACAGTAATTTAATACTATTATGACAACAGTTTTTTACCCCGCTTTCACCTAGCTTGCTTCCATACGCTATAAGTAGAACTTGTAAATTTTTCTAAAGGTTTTAAATGTTTATTTTGCAATGGTATATTTGCTTAGTGATTTTAATGATTTGTCTCCTAAATTGGTTTTAGGATCAACTCCTTAACCACACTTAGTTTATTTGAATTGTGTAATTTTTGGGTAACACTCAGGGCAAGTGTTACAAGATATCCCATAGTGTCAGCCCAACTATATGGATTTTCATACTACTTCACCTAAGGTGAACTCTTGTAATGTCTGCTTTGATATTACTAAAACATGCCACACAACACTATCATGATAACCATAATTAAGTAAATCCATGCTAGGTTATCATAATAAGCAAGGGTTTAGGTTTATAAGTAATAAAAATTGGGATCCTAAGAAAATTCCTTTGTAGAAAGTGTTTGAGCTCAAAAAAAACGTTTAAAACATAAATAAAAGAGACACAAAAGCATGGCAAAAGAAACGAAAACAACATACATCAAATGATGCACCCTTGTTGTAATGACAGTAATGAGTTGTCATGACAGAACTCTAGGACTAACTTTTGAAGTGCCATTTTGCTATTTGACATTCAATTCAAGCAATTCAGGTGTTTGCATGTAGCTAGTTAAGCCACCTAACTGTTGGTATTGGTTCCATAATAAAATACTTAAAAACAGGACACCAAGTGCTAAAGTCACTTTCCCCCTTTCAAAACATCCCCAAAGGTGTCCAAAATCACAAACCAAGTACCAATAGCCTTGAAAACACTTAAACTAACTCACATGGATCATAATGCACTTAATAGAACAATTATACTCATACACATACATCTCAAACACAATTTGACAATCAAAACCTCAATTTAACATTAATTAAGAGGTAAGAGCATAGTTTAACATAGCAATTCTATAGTCATCCATAAACATACAATTACCATAATAATGACACTTGCATTAGTATTTTAATCTCTTACAACAATTTCCATCGTAAATACAACAATCTAGGCCGAAATACACTAAAATAACATCATATTATCATGCAAATACACCAAAAAAATGTATGTCCTAAGTTAGCGTAGACACACATGCACACACACATATTTAGTTACCCAATTACCAAATGAATACAACTATAAAATCAATAGCTCCTTTAACTATTGGTCGTGTCTTCCTTTCCTTTGCCTTATCGGAGCCTTTATCTATAAAATATAACCACAGGGGTGAGAATAATGTCTCGGTAAGTAAATAATCTAATTTATCTACTAGTACAATAAAATAGTACATGAGCATGTGAAGTGGTAGATAAAACAAGTTATACAAATACATATACAACATACTAATATAATTGTATCCTAAACAATACATGATCAATACCATCTTATATCCTCCTTATTTTCTCTGACTGAATATGTGGGCTAACCATTCAATAGGACTAAATCCATGTGATCGGACCAGCCCAAGCTCACCAATTATAGGAGGCAACTTGATCAAAGACGCCTTCACCTATCCTTAAACCAAAAGTTCCCCCTTTCCAAACATCTAAGTTGTCATGTGCCTAATCTATTGCAAGGATAGTTTTAGGACTTTCAAACAAGTATGACTGAGCATGAGGGCCTCCAAGGTGCTAACGAGTACTATATGGATTTCAAACAGCAACTACCCTAAGGTGAACTCTCATCCTCTCACAATAAGCATGCTCATATAATCCAAATATGTATAAACATAACTAATCACAATGGATTTCTAAACAATACATTAACACATCAGACTTTATAATCAACTTCACAAATATTTATAGATAGATATATATATATATAGTTATACTTAAAAACAACATTTCAAATGTGTGCTCCATTTCACATAGGCTTTTCAAAAACACTTAACAACATTCATTCTAAAGAAAATGTTAATTTGAACCATAGAGTAAATATATATATATATATATCTTTGCAAACTCATAACTATTCAAACACATAAGTAAAAAGATTAAATTATCTGGTAACCTCAATCCTTTTGTAACAAAAAGGATTACCTTGGCAATTATCAACTCCTTTAGCCTCCACTAGCTCAAAAGGATTCAATCAATATTTAATCTACAAGTTTAAACACTAATCATCAATTTATAAATCTAATAACAACCTTCTAGCCTAAATTTGGGTACCCATAAAGCCCATTTATATGCCGCAGCATGCGGCACAGCTAGCTGCTACACCATTTGGGCCTTTTACTCAGATTTGGCTAACACAAATTCTATTCTAGCTCACTTTTAAAATTGTCTAAAGGTCCGTTAAACTTACTACTATTGAGCTCTTGTTAAAACTTTAAATTCCAATTTTTGAATTTTCAGGATGTTACAACTCCTATCCTTTATCATGATCATGACTTTTACAAACACAATGCACTATTATAGTTTCATAAACAATGCAGTTCACACACTTTATCATATTCAAATTTCTTATCTCTTTATTATTTAGTTAGAAATAATAAGTAATCATAGAGTATTTTTCTCAAATAATTTCCTTTTCTCTTTAGAATTCTAGTTCATACTACTTATATATATATATATATATATATATAATAACATATAAAATTACAATTTAATTGTAAATAGTTAAACCAATCAATAAATAACATGAATTATCCAACTACCTCTACTCTTCTGTTAAAAGGGATTACATGTGATACTTTTGCCTTTTAACTATCAAATACTCAGGATAATCATGAGCCATGCCAATCTACACGATTAAGTACTATATGGTAATTTCAAATTGAACACAAGTACTTATTAGTACAATTAATGCTAACTTAAGCTTTTAATCTCTTCCGTTATGCAACTTAAAGTCCCAACTAACTTCTATAGACTTCGTATAACTTCTACTAACTTCCACTAACACCAATATAAAGTTTTCACAACTTAAACCTTCCTCTTGAGGCTAATTGAGCCAAAGCCTTAAAACTCCATCATCAACCACTAAACCAGTTACAAATTTTTAATTTAACTTCCAAAAACTCTTTTATGGGTATTGGGCTAGAAAAAACTTCTCAAAACCTCACAATTCTATTTCTCTATAAGTCAAACCAAGAGAAAATAAGCTAGAACAGGAGAGTAAGAAGATATTAAGTTTAGCTAATAGTTGGTAGGTCAAAACAAACTCTTAATTGCCTGAAAATTGATACCCTAACAAAGCTTCCTTTTCTTCCTCATATGATTTTTCCCTTTTTCCTTCTAAAATCACGAGTTGATCCTTTTATTAAAAGTTAATTTTTTTACTCGTGCATCACAACACATGGCAAAGTAGGCAAACTCCCTTTTTAACTCTCCCACTCGATCCTAGTCAGCTCTGCATTTTTCCTAATCTGATTATACAATCTTCCAATGACCTAAAATGATAATTAACAATCCAAAATCATGATTAAATTAATTAATCCACTAATTTACTATTTACCCTTAATCGGCAATTAGTTTCCAGATTAAGAATTCAAGATGTTACATACTTACCTAGAGATTTGCCTTTGAAAAGCCAATTCAAGCACATGGTGTGGATAAAACAAGCTTAAATTGCACTTGCCTAAAGATTTGCCTTTAAAGTGGCAAATCCAATTCAAGCAAGATTTGGTTCAAGTACAAGAGTGAAATGACTCATAGAGATCAACCTCATAATACGTGGCCAAAAAAAGTGTGCCCTCTAAGAGAATCAAGTGTGAAATGGAAGATAGAAGCAATATAAAACTCATTCAACCATTTCAAATATGACTTCATGATGAATCAAGTATGATTCAAGTAAGTCTTTAAATGTTTTAAAATTGTGTAAAAAGAATTCTTGTAGCTAGTTCAAGCATAAATAAATTTGAGTTCAAGTGTGAATTTACCTTTAGAATAGTTTGAAGCCAATTTAAGCGTGACTCCATGCATGAATCATAATCTCTCTCTCTCTCTATATTTGCTTGCTTGTTTCTCTCTTACTCAAGTGTGTTTCTTCCAACGGTCATCTATTTAGCTGCTATGCACTCTTTCACTCTCAACTCACTTTCTAAGCTTTGTGATCAGTATCTAGCACTCAACACAATCATTTCTCTTCTACTCCAAATCCCTTTAAACCACATTTAATCCTTGACCTAATTCATTTTTCTTGAGAAACCAAAACCTGCATATGTAACTAAAATATGGCAAGAACTAAGGATATTAGTTAAAGAAATAAAGTTGAGCCCTTAAAGAAAAGAAAGAGAAATGAGGAATTAATAAAGTGCTAGAACTTCTTCCTCCTAACTAGTCAAGAACTCCAAGATAAAGGAAGGAGACTACACAGATTAAAACTATGTAACCTGTAGTAGAAGAACCTAAATGGATTAGAATTAGGAAGGAGTTGTTAAAGGATGCAAGTAATGAACCTCCTAGATAGATGACTAAGGCAAAACCTTTTAATGGGAGATTAATTGCTAAGGAGTACAAGGCCAATTTTGAGAAGCATTTTGCATATGTGAAGCTGGCTAAAAGATACTTTATAAAGTATGACTCTTTCATCAATGGTGATAACTTTGACACTGATGCATATGTCCATCCTTATAAGGGTCTTATGGAAATCAATTTTGATTATTCACCCAAGGTAGTAAAGGCTTTCTACTCAAGTTTTAGCTTGGATAAAGAAAGGAAATCTTACAAAGCCACTATGAGAAATTTCCATATGTTTCTTACTCCCAAGATTTTGCCACACATTATGGGCTTGAAACATCACTCAAATGCATTAGAGATTCAAGAGTTTTTAAGGTTAGAGCAGAAGGACAATCAAAGATTTGACACCTTGAAGGAAAGCTATAAAGCTATATATATGTGGTCAATGAAGTTCCAGATTTTGTTAAGCCTATATTTAGCTTTAGACCTTCTACCTTTTTCCTTCAAGCATAGGATGCTAGCCTGTGTAGCGGCTAGGTTCTTTATAAACAAAAGAACAATCTTTAAAACTTACAGTAAAATTGAAGTGGAAATGATGACCTAGATGATCCAAGGCAAGAAAATCAACATGGGTCATTCATATTGAACAAGATGTTCAATGTAATAACCTCCTTTATTAACCCCTAATTAAACTAAACAACCATGGTTTAACAAAGACTTTCTTAATGAAAAGCAATCTGTATATATAAGATCCCAAAACTAAATTAAAAATATAGTTATGTTATTAATCAAGAAATTAGAGTATATTTAATTATGTGAAAAGATGGCAAAGGAGAAAATCAAATAAAGAAATTGATATAAAGGGAAGAATTTTCATTTTTGGAAAAATGTGCTAGCATACCGTAGCTAAGTACTCCTTCACCGTGATTTACTATACATTGACTCACTCGCTACAACAAACGTCACTTTTATTGTGGCCAACACTACATTGGCATCCTCACTATTACTATTACTACTACCACTTATGCTGCAACTTATGGCATAGAGGCTTTCTTGCTGTGGCTAAACGTGTTATTCATCATAGTGAACTTCACAATATCAACATAGTAACATTGCCAATAGGAATATTATTCCCAAATGAAAATAAGAAATTTAAATTCATGCATAAGCTACTCTAAAACTAATATACCAAATTATGACAAGAAGTAAGGGTCATCAATCCCGTCAATACCTTTACATGGATAGTCTTTCTAAAGACATAAGATCAAGCAATCACAAATACCCAAGTTAAATGATAGGCTTATACAATGGAAACATGATCAAAACATGCACAATCCCTAATGTTGGCAATAGTAAGTATTTAATTACACCAACTAAACAGCTAGAGCTAGACTTTGTTTATGTAGCTAAGTGTCTCTAGACCTTAATGCTTTCACCTTTGCATTACTCTTAGCATTCTTGGAAAAATATTAACAAGTGAGAGTAAGATTATATAATCTCAATAACCAAGACACATAAATTCAATTACATAAAAGTATGGCAAATACAAGCACATCAGGTAGGGAATCACATGTAACAATCTTTCCATATTCAACATGTACAATGAGACTAATGATTGGTAACTAAAAGGTATATAATGCAATAATAATAAATTATGCTTGATCATATGTGTTCCATTCTTATTCCTCTCCTTATATCTTCTACTTGAATTCATAGGCTATCAAATCATATAGGACCAACCCATGTGATCGAATTGGGCTCATCTCTAATTATGAGAGGTGACCTAGCCAAGGCTTTATACTCACTCTTGAGCCATGAATTCCCCCATTCCAAACTCATGGGATGTCATTTTGTCCAGTCCAGGGTAATAGTCAAGAACTAAAACACCGAGGCCTCGCAGTGCTAGTGAGTACCACCTAGATTTCCTTATCATCCTACTCTCTTGGGTAGACTCTTATTCATTCATGATCATGCAACATGCTCATATTACTCAATGACATGTCAAAAATGCAAGCTTGATTAATTTATCTCATAATCAAGTGCATGCTATCCAGTCATGCATAGTTAACCATTACTTAAGCTTTATGCCAATATCATAAACTCATACACAATGCTATATCATCAATATATACTTTACAAATTTTCTCATGCATATGATGTTTTCCTCAAATCAAATACCTTACTCAACTCATAACATCGTACCATAAGTACTTAATCACTTAATCAAACCCTTACATTTTCATACTAATGCTTATAAGTTCACATACCAAAACGTGTTTGTCAATTATAATGGTCGCAATATTAGTATTACATTGTACTTAATAACCACATCAAAAATAATTCAATTGCTCAATAATATATCCACATTCTCATACCAATGCCCATAAATTTACATGTCATAAACAATACTCATTAAGATTTCACTAGTTACCATGTCCTTATCATATCATGCTTAACAACTATATAGAACTTCATTTAATCATTCCATACAATTTATACCATTAACAAGCTCATGACTACAAGTCACATGATTCATAACAATCATTACCAACATGCTTGCATATTTACATCAACATTTTCATTACAATCAATAACAAACAACTCATAATTGTAAATAACAATTATCTATAAGAATTTATCTTTCGGTTGCCTTAACTCTTGGGTTATTACCTTAAGAGTACACTTTGGATTCTAAGGGAGCTCTTAAGTAATCAACAAGCTCCAATAATAATCAAATTTACAATTAGAATAATTAAATCTCATTAATAGCTAATCATTATTAATTAGCCATTTAATCACGAGTAAGGCCTAATACCCTCATTAATCGTGATTAAGCAAAATAAACATTAAAAATCACTTCCAATAACTTATTTAACCTTCATTATACTTAAACTTAGTTATTTAGCATTAGGGTTAAGTCTAAATCACTATCATTAGCTTAATCTAACCCAAAAAAACTCTAAGGTTTCGGATTAAGCACCCCCTTATGATAAATATAATCCAAACAACCTAAATAACACTTAATTAACTCCAAACAACCCAAATAACTTGAACCTAATGGATGTACTTACTTCAGATTCAAACCCTAACCTTAATCACTAGTTAAACATGCTTAAAAAGGAGATTAGAGGGTAGGAGATAGATTAGAAGTATTACTTTGAGTGATTAAGAGCTAGAATTCATTCCCTTAGCATTAAGAACTCCAAAACCCTAGTAGAGCTCTTCAAAAATTGCCCCTAAATCTCTCAAAACTCAATTTTATGTGTATAGTTCATGAACAAAATTTAAATCTAATTTTGGCCATTCACTGCAGCCAAAAGTGCCTCTTGATAGGGCTAACGGTATAGCTTTATTGGCCCAACTTTAAAAATTAATAATTAATTCTACATATTTCTAAAAATTATGAATTAAAACTTTATAGAAAGACTGAGATTTCAAATATCTAATGTGAAAAAAATTACTCAAAAATATTATCATTTTACCTTCAAAAAGTTTTCATTACAAAGATAGCTCATTTTTTATCTTCTTCCAAACCCTAATTGATTATAAATCTTCTTCCAAGGTATTTAAATCCCATAAAAATCTCTCAAAACATTATTAACCTAATTAAATTGAAGGGTAAGAATTTGGGATCTTAAATTCTATGTTGCCATAATAGACACCAAGAAGTAAAGGAGAAAATGGAAAGAAATCTAAACTATCTTACTGTAATCTTTGAAATTTTAAAGAGATTTAATGTCAATTATCTTAAAGGAGTAGTGAAGCATCTAGAAGTATTCAAGGATATTACTCTGTATAGGATGAAATTTAAGAAAGTTGGCAATATTTTTGTGGCAACTAAGGAAGAAGAAGCAGATGTGGAGGTTGAACATCTATAAGAAAGAAGAAGGGTAAGAAGGTAGTAACTGAAGGACCTTCATCCTCTCAACAAGTGCCCCCAAAGCCTCAAAGATCTTTAGTACCTCAATAGAAAATGTCCATTGCATTCTTGTATAAGGTATTGAATGGTATTGAAGGGAAGTTGGATCAGGCAGTACGCCATCTAAAGAGTGACATTACTAGACTTGGTGAAATGATGATCTACTTGAATGACAAATTAGATTGAATTCTATAGCATTTGGGTTTGGAAGAAAATCAGAATGAGGAAGTTGTAAGGATAGATGAAGCTGGTCCTTCAAAGGAGCACGAAAGAGTAGTATATGATGTCTCCTCTTCCTCAACCTCCAGAACACCCACAGCCTTACCCAAGGCTAAAACTCTCCTACATATGGGTTCTCCATCTTCCTCACCTTCTAAACAATCCCTTTTCTAAATGCCTTCACCCCACCCTTTATATGAACAAAACCAAGAGCCTAAGATTCAATCCTAGATCTAACTAAAAAATTAAGACTAACCTACAACTCCTTATACATAACCTAAAATTCAATATATATCTGAGTCTCAACCCCAAAACTAAATCCATCAAGAGAAAGAAACTAAAATTCATCCATTTAATGGCATGCCTTAAGTTAAACTCCCCTCTCCATCAAAATTCTCTAATACACCTACTAAAGATGCATACACTTATAAGGACATTGATGAGATGAGTATTAACAAATTGGTTGAAAAACTCACTAAAAATGTTGGTGAACCATAAACTCCTTCATCCATGCCTAATCCTTTTTCTTCACTTACAAATCTTCTTATAGCACAAATTGTGACCAAAACCTTCCAAAGGAAGAAATCTCAAACCAAATCCAAAACCTATAAACCTACCAAAAAGTCTATCCCTATCCTAGTTGGGGAGACTATCAATAAAGAAGGGGAAACTTCAATTGGCAAGGGTTCTAAAAAAGTGGCTACTGAAGGCTAGTTGGGTTCTGAGAAAGGGAAAGAAGAAGGCAATAGAGATTATGTGTGTTTTGTTAAAATGAATTATTGTCTAAAAAATATTATATTAGAAAAATGTGCATTTATTGTTCAGAAAACTTAATTACTAAGTGGAATATTAATTGTGTGTGTGTGTGTGTATTATCATGAAAAGAATATGTGTGGAAGCATGATTTTTTGTGTGAAAATTTCTTTTGTCTGGAAAACTTTTAATGCATGAATGGTCGAGTTTGTTTTGAAATTTATATGGTAAGGGAATTTTTTGAAGATTACTTATCATGTGGTAAGCTGTCATTAGACCTAAAGAATAGTTATTAGCTTGGACCAACTCACCTTTAGTTAGGAGACTTGGCTTTAGGAACAGTGTATGGAAGGATATAAGGTGTAGTCATGGAAACTTATTTTTGTTTATATTGTATGGATATCATATGTATTGTAAAGCAATAGCATGATTAGTTGCATTGCACACATTGTAGAATTTTATTATTGGGTACTAGGACCTTTGTGTATCATTCCCCATTGTTAACATTTATGCAGGATGAGTTCAGCCAAAGGAGCACCAAATGCTAGTTTTGGTGTTTGAAGCACTAGTTCCTTTTGTTTTGCCTCTTTTTGGGTAAGTAATATATATTTGCCAACCTATGATAATTATGATTATGGTTAAGCATACAGACTCTATATTTTGATTAATTTAATATATGGTGCCATGAAGATTCTTTCTGTCCCTCAAGGCCTTTGATTGACTCAGCATACTATACCATAAGGATTATGACTATCATTCATAGTAGGGATTATTTACTTGAAACATTGATGCTATGATGCAAAAGCAATATTTTAGGGGGGAAATGACTTTTTTTTAGGGGCAAGTGGAAACTTTCCCTATTATAACTAAGATATGTCATTGTGTTAGTGGGGGTAGCTACCCCTCTTGCTTAGACGTAGCTCTGTCCTTATAAAGAGGATTGTTTACTTTTTTTTTTTGCATATGCATATGATTGACTATGTGTATGTTTAATGATAATTTTTTTTTGGAAAATGATATAACTATTTGTAAAATTGTATTGCCAAGTGGGATGAAAGTACATACATACATACATATATGTTTTTTTGTATAGTAAATAAAATGTTTAAAAGATTATCATTTGTTTGGAATTGTGCATTGTGATTTATCTTGTATGTGTGGCTTGCTTGGGCTGGGAATTATTGGGGGAGAAATGTTTTAATTGTCATAGTGACACATGGTACGCCTTTATTGCAATGAGTGACTTGTTAGAGTTCAAACTAACTTACCTTTGGCTAGGTTAGTTAGTGCCGAGAGAGCACTTAGGTCCAAAGAAAGAAAGATATAAGGTTGGTGGTCATGCATATCATTTATTGTTCAAATTAATCTTGTATTGTTTGGAATATGTGTGAATATTTTTCATTATTCCCTACTTAACAATCACATGATTAGTTGCATGATATATATAATTACATCTTACTTTTAATTACTAGAACTTTTGAATCTCATAATTTTTAAGAGAGAGTCCATTCAGAGGAGCACTTGAGGCTAAGTGGTGTGTGTGACACCACCTTTTTTGTCTATTATGGTAACTTTATATGCAAAAATTGTTTGATCTTTTTTATATCATGGTAATTATTTAAAAGAGATTATTTTGCTTCTAATTATTGTGGTAGGAAATTTTTTGTCATGGTAAAGTTAAATTATATGGATTGAAAAAAAATAGAGCGTATAGTCAAAATGCCCTTCAAGCCTTAATTAAAAAGACACATAGTAGATACTATTAGAAAATAATTAAAGTATATCAATATAGTTAGAAAGATAGACAAAAGAATGAAAGAAAAATTTTAGTAGAGTCCACAAACCTTTGTCCCTTTTACTTCGAACTTGAAGACCAACTTATACATCAAAATAAATGTTGTATTTTCAATTAAGAAATTGTATACTTTTACTAGTTTTAATTAACTTAGTATAGTAAGAGTATGTTTGGGAGGATGTTCTATCCCTTAATTTTGCACTTTGTTGTAGCAAGACATTGAAGTATTATGCATATCATGTATTATTGATTGTTATTTATGTGTTGTATTATGGATATATGCAAATGGCCAAATATTGAAAATTAATTAAATTTAAAATGCTATCTTAATAGCCAACAAACATCTTATTAATGTGTTATTTATTCCACACAGGACTTCAAATGATAGGCCCAAAGTCATGATCTTGTCTCGAGAAATCTATTAAACTACAATGTCATGGAATAGTCCACCATAGTGGAAAGAGCTTTCACTGTAATGGATGACCCACAATGTAATAGAGCCTATAGGCAACTAAAAATTTGAACATCATATAGATAACTCAGTAGCCCAATATAAAAGAATCATGAGATATTACACTAATACCCCATTTGGTACAAAGATGTGTGTGTGTGTGTTTTTTTTTTATGGAAGTAAAAGTAGAAGTGGGATGCAAAAATATATGTTGGTGCATATAGAAATGAGATTAAAATTTTGTTTCATATTGTATTTATATTTTGAAAAGACTAAAATATCCTTAATTTAAAAAAAAACATTAAACCACAAAGCACCTGAAGTGACTACCATAGAAACAACTATTAGAGAAAAAACCATCATCCATAATAAAAATTGAGGAAGATGAAAACAATACTCAATCAATAAAGCATTCAAACATAAAATAATTAAAAATCAAATTTCATAAAATCAATTCTAAAAATCATAGAACACATTCAAACACAAATTTGTGACCTCGAGGAGAGAATGGAGATCTGTAGCTCATATTTGAGTGAATGCTAAAGAGAACCAGAGCAGGATTCATAAGCAAGAAAATAATGCAAAGAAATTAATGACAATTATCTCATGCTTTTAAACACACATTCAGGCATGGCCTACTTTAAAAGCACCTATATTCTTAAACATTAGAAAGTTTTTGATGAGTATGGGAGTAAGGTAGAGGAGAAGAAAGAAGATGAGGGATTAAAGAAGAAACAAAGCCAAATGAACATTCTCAAATTTGCAACCCAAATGAAGATTCCTCCATCTATATGCAACCCAAATCTATACTGTAACTTGAATCATAGCTTTCATCATTGTTGCAAGATGACCATCACTAGTGGAGGTCTATTATTAGTGGAGGTAAGGATCGGTGAGAGTAGGCAAGGACATGGAAGAGGGAAGGAGAAGGGAGGGGTAAAAGTGTCTAACCAAGAAATGGAACCCAATTCCATCAAGTGAGGTATGGAACTCACTTCCATCAATTTTGATGGAATTGGGTTCCACCAAAAAATTGCTTCCATCATACCAAATGGACAAAAATATTAGTTCCACTTTCACTTCTATTTCTCTTCCTCCAATTCCTTGCTACCAAACAAGCCATAATACATTTAGCTGAATACAATAAATAAAAATGTCAGGTTAAGTGGCAATACACCAAGATTAGTCTAGTCTTATCTTTGTGTGGAAAGAGCCACAATTATAGGTATTATTAGTGAGCTAAGCTAGAGTTATCACCAAAAAGATATTAGAATAATGGGCAAAGATATACAATCCCAAGCATTGAAGTTGACATCACACACACCATTGAAAGGAAGGGAAAATAGAAAGGAAAGACTGCTGAAAAAAAATTTATATCAATCAAGAGTTAATTGTTGTCAAAATTCAAATGGAAAAAAGCGTGAATAGATTGTTGTTAATTTATAATAAGTTATTGTTAAAACCTGAATGGATACTTACTGATAAAAGACTAACCCCAATTGACAACCATCATTCGAGTTTTGACAATAAATAATTCTTGACTGATATAAAATTTTTTAAGCGGTCCTTGATTGATATTTTTCCTTAATTATTATTTAAATATATTTCAAAAAAAAATTTTGTCTTTTTGTAAAAAGTAGGAGGAAAAATTGTAACATCCAATATTTCTTACACTAAAGTAATGCACAAAGGTGCCTAATTATGGTATTATGTACCATAATGTGCGTTACAGGTGACTACACTCTTCATGAGAAGCCTCCGATCACATAAAGATGAGTAAAGTTAGAGTGTACACTTTACGAGGCAAGAAATTAACAAGAAATGAGAAAAGAGAATTTAATGCACGTTTTACGGTACAAAAAGATAAGTATTTATGTGCATAAGTATGGAAAAATAAATATTATTTTAATGCACATAAATCAAGGACACATTTTACAAGGAAGCCAAATGTTCTAATAGGGACTTATATGAGCACAGTTTTTGGCAAGCAAAATGAGGCAAGGTTTAGCCTGAGTAATATATTTGGAAAAATTATCCATATCAAAATTAATGAAGTACATGTAAAAGCATGCATCTAATAAGCACAATTCTCAATGAATCCAGTAAAAGACAACAGTTGGCCCTATAGTTGAAAAGTGTGTCAAGAAGTCAAAGTAGGCCCCCCACCTAACACAAGATCATGCCACTTGTCATCACATGAGTAAAGATGATTCAAAATTCATATTCATATTTGAATTAAATTAAAGAAAGTGAAAAAATGGATTAAAAGAAGACATCATGCAAGCCAAAATTATCTAGCATGCCATTAATGAAGCTTGCAAAGGAAGTCTAGCGTTTTAAAGTGAAAACCAATTCCTCTTTCCTTCTTCATTTTTCAATTTCATGTAGAACCTTTAGAGACAAAGAAAGAGAGGATTTTAGAGAGAAGAGGAAGAGGGAGATCTTGAAGCTCCCTGCCAAATCTCAAAAGTAAACCATGAATTCTTCAAGTTCTCTTCTATTTCCTCTTAGTTTCCAAGCTTGAATGTGAGTTTTGCTAGCTCAATATCTTTCTCCTTCATGTTGGACGTTGAGTTTAGAGGCTGAAAATGGCAGAAAAGTATGTGTTGAAGATGTGTATGGCATTGCATGTTGAGAATCTTAATGAAAACCATAAGATTAGAAGCTCGCATATGATTTTTATCTTGGGTGTTATGTTGTCTAAATTTTCATTTTGTTTTCTGGACTTGGATGAAGTTTTGGGAACCTTGGAAGTGATATTTAATGTTGATTCATGTGTGTATTTATGGGCTGGAAGTTTCTAAGAGCTTGTATGAGATTCAAACCCTAAGTTAATCTATGAGATCTAAACACAAGTTCATTACTGTCTAGATTCAAGTTTGCCTTATTGCATGGTAGTTTTAGAAATTTGTATTTTGAATCAGAACACAAAATTTGGGACACTAGTAGAAGACGCATTAACCTTTAAAAGAGTCTTGTTTCACCTAAATCAAAGATGTACAGAATTAGTTATGAATTTTACAATTTAAGGCTAAAAGTCTGGAAGTGACAAGAAGAGATTTTTGTGATGATGAACTTTGTGTGCGATTTTGGAAATGTATGTTTGATGAATTGTCCAATTTGTATTTCTGCTATATAATTGAGTTAAAGGGTTTAATTATACAATAGAATCAGGCTTACATGATTCTTAATGAATAAGTTATGAATTTTCAAATTTGGGATTTGAAATCTGGAAAATGTATTGGCGAATTTAAAACATTATAATTCTCGAGTTTATGAGTTGTCTATAGTGCATAGGGTCTATTGGAAATTATTTTTTCATTGAAGAGGACTTCTCAAGGTTTAATTCTAGACCTAGATTATGCTGAAATGATTTTTTAAAAATTAGTTATGATTTTTCAAATTTAAGGTATAATTCTAGAATAGAAATTAATTGGACAGAAACTTGAAAATTTACAAGTCCAAAGTTAATGGACCTTATGTTCCATTATGGGTTTAGACTAATCTTGAATTTTAAGGGCACTTGTTGCCACCTAAAGCTAGTCTTGATGGGCCAAAGAAGTCAAGATAAAGTTAAGTTCCTTTTGAGGCCAATAATTTAAGGACTCCAAGTCATGAAAGTTATATAGTAAAGTTAAGTTATGTAACCGAATGGTATCTTAGAGGTCTAAGGAATTTGTGCAAGTATGTTCACCAAGTATAAGATATTAGTACATGACATATACTAGCATTGACTTGAGGTTAAAGTTTATCTTTCCATGGCTTTGAAATTTATGTAATGGATGCAAATGAATGTATGAGTCCTATGATAGCTCCAAGAGGCCTAAGGATCAAGTACTTAGCCAAGAGCATGAGGCCAATTTTATGATTTCTCAAGCTTTGTCTATGTTAAAGAATGTATATATTTTCTTATATGTTATTGGATAGTGGGATGTTAATGAATGATACCCAATCTAGTCACTTAGAGCATGACAAGCTTGAAAGGCATGCAAGAGAATTTTAATGAAATTATAGGTTGAGAGAGAAGTCTCCCTTAAAGCCATTTGATACTAAGCCAATTGCTATTTAGAGTTAAAGTTGTAATGCCATATTTAATCTTATATACAGTCAAATGTCCATATGCTTGTGTAGGTCACCTGATTTAGTCCCTAACTTAAGTTAGGTTAGGGTAGGCTAGGGTGCATTCTTTAATTATTAAAGAAGTTTTATGTTCATGTTAACCCTAGTATTAAATTTCTATGATAAGATTTGATATTTGTGAACATACCCTAAGGTCAAAAGCTTAAGAGGAATTTGCTGAGACAGATAGCAAATTACTATGAAACTCTTATATTTATTTCATGAGCACGTTATAAGATGATCTACTTGCCATGTATGGTTATGAATGTTAAATTCATAAAATGTTTATGATGATGATGTTATGTTGGATTCTTTGGCCAATGTGATTTTCCATGCTATGATTATGATATTCATAACATGGCTTTGAATGTTTATGAAAAGCATATCATGCTTTAAGTGCTTGAGTTATATAGTTTTGCTACTGAAATTCCCCCAAATCTCATTCCCTCTGACTAACCTTTTAGGTACCAATGGGACTAATAAAGGAAATACTGATGTATAAGTTGGGTGACTTGCAAGCATATAATAGTTTACTATTGCCTAAGTTTTTATGTAATAGGGCGTTACTTAGTCGACCTATCCTTTGGACAATAAGGTGCCATATAAGTTATGGTATAAAGATGTTATAATATTTATTTATAAATTGTGTATATAAGTATGCCATAATGTTATAAGAGGATAAAGGTGCGCGGTAAGGAAAAGAGAGTAAGAGACTGGGCTAAATTAAGAAAGAAAGAAATGAGAAAGATAATGATAAAAATTTTACTAAGACTCAAAGGACATGATTAAGTATAAAAGAAGAGTTCTTTTTAAAAGTTGTACTGGGTTAGATAGTGATTTGACTTTCCTTATCTATCTTCCTTATGTATGCCATGCTTCACAAGAGGTAAATATGAGTTTAATCAATCAAGAAACAAAAGAGTATAGTTTTAAAGAGTAGTTAAGAAAGGAATTTCTTTTAAAAGTTTCACTGTGTGTGCTTTATAAGTACTTTTTTATTAACTTTTCAGTGTTTAATAGAATAATTAAAATATGAAAAATATGATGTGGCAAAAATAATGGGACATAGAGCCGCCAAAATTGAGACTCCCCAACAATTGTTTTGTCCCCTTCTCTTATTTGAGATACGAAAATGGGAGGTAACATTTTGCCTCTCCTTCCCTCCCCTCCAAACCTTTTCCTCCAAATGAGAGGTTATGGAGAGAGGTAGGGGTCAATATTAGTTGGTTTGATTTAATATTAAAATACATAAACTAATTAACCAAACAATATTTAAAGCTTGAACCAAATGAAATAGAACTAGGATTAAATTGAATTTTAATGATTTGATTTGATTAATTCAATTTTGAGCTTTACATTATACTACCTGAATGTATGTTACTTTTTTTTTGGTTCTTTTTTTTTTTAATATTATACCTTGATCTTTGTTACTATTTGTCATCCCTTTTCCATATGACCGATATTCTCAAACTGATAAAAGCATATATTTTATTGTGCATATGTGTGTGTATAATTCGCAGAAGGAATCTAATGATCAACCGAAATTTAAAAAAAAAAATTCGAATCCAACTAATTAACCAAATCAATCAAATCAAATATATTGAATTCAATTTAATTTGGTTTGATTTTCAGTTTTGCTCATCATAATTCTGCTGTATTGTGACTAATTTACTCATATCACATTTTCATAATCTAAAAATGCACCTCCTAAATAAACCTATTCTTCCCCATTGACTATTATCTTCGACCGTTCCTCTCGCGCGCGCGCCATAGTCCCTGACCTGCAGCAGTGTCATCGCAGCCTACGTCTTCGTCGCCGTCGCCGTCGCCGTCCCGGTCGCCACAGGTTTCACTCGTTTCTCCATCACCTGCCTTATCTTTTCTGTTTGTCTGCAGGATAATTTCAAAGTAATCAAGCACTTTTAATTTTTTAAATTTTTAGAAGTAAAATCCTTAGAAAGCTTGATGAACTGAACTTGTTGAAATCTACAACAAATCATAATGTGTGATGTTAAAACGTGATTCATTGTTCTGTAGCCTTGACAAAATTTCCAATTCAAGCGTGTTCTGTGTTTGAGCTTATAGTCTCTTAACGATTATATCTATTGTAGTTATTTGTTTTCCTTGTTTTGCTAGAATTTCCGAGCTACTACCTTGTGTTATTAGAAAACTTGTCCGTTCCCTTACTTTAAGGATGAATAGTTCACGATTCATTCTGTTTTCCCATGGTATGTATAAGAAACAATGCTTTGTGCTTGTATAAATAATATTCTTTCAATCACGGTTCTTCTGTCATAGAGTTGGCGCATCAAAGGCTTTCTTTTTTCTTATTGTTTGGTTAAATCAAGTGTTCCTTCCCTATTCTCTGAGATACATAGTTATTTTAGGGAGAAACTTTCGTGTTGTGCTTCCCTGGAAAATGCTTCATCAGTGGTGTAAATTGAGGATCTTTAGGTTTTTAAACCTTACATGAACTGAAAGGACAGGTTTCTGTGGTTAATTTGACATCACTTCATCACAGAATAGGATTGAATTCCCCTGAAACTGGGTTGAACTGTCATATTCTTTGGATTCTTAATTAAGATTCTCTGTTTTAAATTGCACTATTACAAACCCGTTCAATGTTTGCTCCTTGCCTCCTTCATTTTGATTCTGAAATCAAACCTCATTGTCATCGCTATCACCTACCTCGTGGTCCTCCATTCGCATTGGCATTCTGTCGTGGTCCAGCTCAAGCTTTTGCTGCTGCTCGAAATGCACTGCCATTTGCATTCTGTAGTAGTTGCTGCCTGCTTCTTTCTCTCAGCTCTCATCTGCTTCTTTCCTGCTCCAAGTTCATTAACTTCCTTATTCTGGTTTTATTTTTACTGTGAGATATGGGTTGAATGTTTTCTGCTTAAATGATTGAAAGATTGAAGCTATGGGTGTTTAAATTTTGGCTCTGGATGACTGTGTCCTAAGTTTCGATTGAAGCTCTGTGATTAAAAATGGTACAGCTCTGATTGAAGCTCTGTACGATTGCATCCTAAGTTTTGATTGAAGCTCTGTGATTAAAAATGGCACATCTTTGGTTAAAGCTCTATATGACTGACTGTATCATAAATTGGTAAGTAGCTAATTAGCCGTTCTTCAACACTATATGCTCTAGCCATCTAGTGTCCTTATGATGCAGTTCCTTCTGGGATGCAACTGAGAAAGTTGTGTAGGGGATCATTTAAACTATTCAAGCTCTCTTTTTCTTTAGATTCAAAGCTGATGGATTTGATCATTTTCATTATCTGACTATCACTCCTTTGATGATGCCTGCTATTAGCAATCTGCATATACTTTCATAATTTTGCATCCATTCCTTGCTGGTCTCTGAAGGAAAATTAATATAATACAACCTTAATGGAAATATTTTAGGTAAGTAAATTTTGTTTTTACCTTGTTAGAAGCTTCGCAGGTATGGTATTATTTGTGTTGGACAGATTGCACTTTATTGATACTGATATTTTTTTCAGTTCAATGTCGTATGATTGATGTTTTTGGAGATTTGTTACTATTTTGAATTTTTATCAGAGAATCTAAACGAACATGTAGGAAAATTTCCCCAAGTTTTCTCCTTTTTCTTGCCAAGGTGGCGCGGGAGCCTTGTAAAATATAATCTAAAATGTTAAATTTTGTCATTTAATTGTCCTTTCTTTCTTTTATTGTTTGTTCAAGGGTAACTTCTTTCTTTGTCTTTGATGGATCTTGTAGTTTCATAAATTGTGTGATACTTATATTTCCTCTTTATTTCATCATCTTTTGTCTTTCTCCTTTATCTCTCTTAATGCTTCATATCAGTCCCTTCTATAAATCTAAATGATTCAGATTGTCCAATAGTGGAGTCTAGACTTGTCATTATGTTGATGATTTCACTGCTTCCTTCATTTCCTTGATTTCATGTAATCAAGCACACAAGTAGCATCCATGGTTTATCAGATTGTTGTGCTGTATTGTTCCAATAATTTGGATTTATTTGAAAATTTCTATTTGGATTTATCCCAGGTTTTACTTTAATTTAATAGCATGTAGGCTTTAAATAGGCTTTGACTAGGCTTTAATATCTAAGCCTTTTTAGAGCCTACACATTGTTGGCTTTGAAGCCTACTTAAAAACTTTAAGGCTTGATTCTAGAAGCCTTTTTAAAGGCCTACTTAATATGTAGGCCGGCCATACCTATCACAATTTGCTGGCTCAAGCTTGAGGCCCCTGTTGTGCGCTCAAGCTTGTTTTCATCCCTACCCGCTTTCTTCTCTTCTTTGGTTGAACTCATTCTTCTCGGGGTTTGAACCTTCACTGGCCACTTTTGTATCTTTAATTCACTCAGATCACTGACACTGCCTGTTCTAAGCTCAAGGTGGAGGGGTCTTTGCATTTTTGTCACTCTTTTTCTTCCCCCCCCCTTTGTAGGTTTTTTTTTAATTTGTTATTTTGCTTTAATTCGTCATGCTGATATTTAATGCTGCATCTGTCAGAAACAAGTGTTTGATTCGGGTCTAATGTAGTTGTGTGATTTTGCTGGTTTTTAGTTATTGTTGAAGATACAGAGAAGTCAAAACAAGCCCATGACATGAAAACCAAAAGCCACTTTGCTGCAGAAACATAGCAAGATGCACGGTATGTGGTCTGCATCTCTCTCTTAAAATGCAGAGGATTTGGAAGCCCAACAAAAAAATAGAGGAATGAAAGTCTGAATTGAAGATGACACATTCTTGTGGTAGAAAAGAGAGCATAATTGAAAGAGTGGGAGGCAACCAATTCTTCTGGAATGAGATAGAGAATACAAAACAAAGGTGATTATGACCAGTTCTAACTAAGTCTGGACAGCTGTTGCCTGTCCTAAACTCTAAAGCTTTGGTGCCAAATTGAGCAGAGTTGACTCTTTCATGCAGTCCTTCTTTTTGTCCCTAGGAAAAGAGCAGCAGGCAGCACTGTGTTTGCAGCCTCCACTTCTTTGACCTTCATGGACAATGATGGACATCTTTGAGCACAAGGACCTCTCAAAGTGGGCAAGTTGTGCATCAGCTTTCTAACAAAAGGAATTTCTTTTGGTTGTGTGACTATATTGAGGTCAGGGCTTTTCATAGGTTTAACTTTAGTTGTCATTATCATTATTGTAGTTGGTATATTATTTTGTACACTATAAAATATGGATGCTTGTCTATAAACATGTACGACATTTGATGGGCCATTGAGTTTGAAATGCTGGCAAGCTTTCGATCACCATTCACTTTGATCCAAGCTTTTGAGATTAATAGACTTCTACTCATAAATGGCATGGTTAGGTGGAGATCTATGACCAGTCTTCCAAGTGACTCTCTGGCCATCACATTTCCTGAGAAAGGGGGTGCAAATTTGGAAATGAAACATTCTAATATGTTAATCTCAAATCTCTGCAAGGAAGGCAGGATAGATGAAGCACGCAAGCTGTTTGAGGGAATGGTTGAACGGGATGTTGTTTTATGGACAACTATGATATCTGGATATGTCAAATGTGGGATGATGAAGGAAGCAAGGAGGCTGTTTGATAGAGTGGATGCCAAAAACAATGTTGTCACATGGACTGCCATGGTTGCTGGTTATATAAGGTTCAAGCAAATAAAAGAAGCTGAGAGGTTATTTTATGCAATGCCTTTGAGAAATGTCGTGTCTTGGAACACAATGATTGACGGATATGCACGAAATGATCAAATTGAGTTGGCTTTAGATTTGTTTAGGAGAATGCCTGAGAAAAATGTAGTTTCATGGAATACTATCATTACAGCATTGTCTCAATGTGGGAGGATTGAGGATGCATGTAAGCTTTTTAATCATATGCCAAAAAGGGATGTGATTTCATGGACTGCCTTGGTTGTAGGATTGTCAAAAAATGGTAGAATTGATGAAGCTCGTGCTCTTTTTGATAATATGCCTGTGCGTAATGTGGTCTCATGGAATGCAATGATTGCCAGTTATGCCCAGAATAAAAGGTTTGATGAAGCTATAGAATTGTTTGAGAGAATGCCTGAACGAGACACACCTTCTTGGAATGCAATGATCACAGGTTTCATTCAGAATGGGAACTTAGATAGGGCTGAAAAGCTATTCAATGAAATGCCACAAAAAAATGTCATTACATGGACTGCAATGATGACAGGTTATGTGCAACATGGGCGAAGTGAAGAAGCATTGAGAATGCTTAACAAAATGCTGGCTATTGACTGGATTAAACCGAACACAGGAACCTTTGTGACTGTCTTGGGTGCTTGCAGTGACTTAGCTGGTCTTTGTGAGGGACAACAAATTCATCAACTTATAAGTAAAACAGTCTATCAGGACAACACATGTGTGGTATCTGCGCTGATAAATATGTACTCAAAGTGTGGAGAGTTAAGTGCTGCTAGGAAGTTGTTTGATGATGATTTATCAGGCCAAAGGGATTTGATATCTTGGAATGGCATGATTGCTGCATACGCACACCATGGATGTGGTAAGGAGGCGATTAACCTATTCAATGAAATGCAAGAATCTGGGCACCATGCAAATGATGTCACGTATGTGGAATTGCTCTCTGCTTGCAGTCATTCTGGTTTAGTGGAGGAGGGGTTGAAATTCTTTGATAATCTTGTAAAAGACAAGTCCATCCAAGTCAAAGAAGATCATTACACATGTTTGATTGATCTTTGTGGTCGAGCAGGAAGATTGAAAGAAGCTTATAATATCATTGAAGGACTTGGAGAAAAGGCATCATTGTCTATTTGGGGTGCTCTCCTTGCTGGATGTAATGTCCATGGAAATGCTGATATTGGTAAACTAGCTGCAAAAAAGATTTTTAAAATTGAACCTGAAAATGCTGGAACTTATTCTTTACTATCTAACATGTATGCATCAGTGGGAAAGTGGAAAGAAGCTGCTATCATGAGGATGAAAATGAAGGACAAAGGATTAAAGAAGCAACCTGGTTGTAGTTGGATAGAAGTCAACAATAAAGTGCAAGTATTTGTTGTTAGTGATAAGTCACATTCTCAATCAGAGGAGATGAACTATTTGCTTATTGCTCTACATGCGAAAATGAAGAAGATTGGGGACACACCAGATGATGATTTATTAGTTCATGTGGAATTTGAGTAGCATGAACTTGTATTGCCTGATATTTCAATAATCTAGAATGGAGATGAACTGTGAGAAAGATCATTGGTGAGAGATATTAACATGCTTCTAGCCCAAATATTGTTTGCATTAGTTATGGATATACATACTAAAACCACCATTCTTTTTCGACCAATCAGTCAAAGTTTTGATCATTGCCCCTTTCATTCTTAAATTTTATATATACTATATGTGTGTGTGTGTTATAATAATTCTAACAAAATGTTTTATTCATGAATTATGAATATTATGATTCACTTTTCAGACTCCATACAATGGGAAGGACCCACACTAGGTTTAGGTAAAGATTAGATGGCATGTGCTGGCAGTGATGGCAAGCATGATGAGATTTCATTGACATGGTTCTCAGCACTTTATGACGAAAGTTAAGTTTGTAATGAAATTTATATTTAAATATGTATTTTTTTAAAAATTTAATTTGATAAATTGAAAGTTTTTTGAATTGATATAATAAAAAATACTTTTGAATGTACTATTACTAAAAAAACATTGATTTTTATAATTTGTAGTTTTAGTTATACAAACATGATGCATTAGAAATGTTTAAAAAATATGTGATAAAAATTTTAAATAACATAAAATTTGATATTAAATAATGATAAGAATAAAAAATATATAGCTTAATATGTTGGCCAAAACTTATAGAAATAATTCAATATATATTAGCACTAAAAATCAATATGATTAGTTATTTAGTCTGTAATCTACAATCTGGTCAATTTAAAAGTTAAATACACATTTTTAACTTAATCATTAATCATTATTAATACCCAACATTCAAATGTAATTTTAAAAAGTTACCCTAGAGCCATTCTCAATGGCTTTCAGAATGGACTTCAAATTAGATTTTCTTACCAAATTTTTCACCCAAAAGCATTTTCTAAAAGCTAAAAGCTGTTTACCCAATCGTTGCCTAAGTCATATTTCCCATCTCTTCGGTAATTTCTAGTTCTCTCTGTTTTTTGATGTTGACGGTTCTTCTTGTCTACTTTCTGGACTGTTGCTTGGTTGATGAGGGAAAGTGCACATTTTGTGCTTGGGCTCACTTTGGGTTTAGAATTTAGAGTAATTCAAGTTGTCTGTTTTGTTCCGTCCTATATACTTATTGTTGTTTGCTTGTTTGTTTTTTTTTTTTTTTGATAAAGAAGGCTAAGCCCAATACATTAAAAAGAAATTACACACAGGAGGATTGAAATCCCAATCTATCATAAAAGACTAAGCTCCTTAAGAATTCTGGAGCAACTTCAAATAAAGAAAAGTAAGACATTCCTTCCTTTGCTAGCTTGTCTGCCCCTTGATTTTGATTCCTCAACACATGCTGTATTTTAATTTCCCAGTCATATTATGAATTCCAGAAGAGCCATGCTGCCCTTGTTGCTATATTCTTTTCCCCTGTTAATCTGCTCAACAAGGGTTTCACAATCAAATTCAAGAAGAACCTTCCTAAAGCCAAAATCCCAGACCAGTCAAAGGCATTTCATTATTGCCCATTTCTCAGCTTCATAAGCATTACATAATCCTAGATTATGACAGAATCCCACAATCCAGTGGCCCCTGTGATCCATCAACACACATCCACGCCCGGCAGCTTTGTAAGTAGTGGGATCCATAGCTCCATCAGCATTAACCTTAACATACTCAGTAGGTGGAGGGGGCACCCAACCATCAAAATGATTTTGTGAAATGAGCAACTAAGATCCTCCAAAGTGTAATTAGAGACATAATTTCCCAAGCAGACAAACTAACCATTAAAGGGTCGTGAGGTTTTTTGAAAATCTGGGTCAAAAACTTATTAAGCCCCGCTGTATTTTTGCTTGCCATGGTAAAGCTTGAAGCCTATATATTATTATTGATCATGTTCGAGTTCTGTGAATTGCTACGTTCATGGGCTTTTGGATTAGTTTTGATATGTTATCTGCTCATGAGATGCAGTGATATTTTTAGAACCAGACGCAATAATCTTGTTTTCAGTGGCATACTATCCATCGTTGTCTGGTCACATGGGTTAATGATTTTTTTATCGTGTATCCAATGATTCTTAGTTAGAGGAGAATAATGTTAGATGTTTATAGAGCTATTAACGGGTCCTAAAAGGCTAAGGCCTAAACAGATTAGGCATGACTCCATTTTGTTCAGTTCAGCTTTAGTCTTTAACGCCTCAACTCTATATTTTTTATTTTTTAATTTAAAAATAAAAAACATATTTAAAATCTCAAAAAATTATTACATTTAACAATAAGCTTAGAAAAACAAATTTAAGTCTAACAAAAAACAACATCATCATAAAATCAACCTTGATAACAATCAAATTTTGTTAGCATTATTAGCTAAATCTTGATGACTTTCATTATCATCAGCATCAATATATTTTCATTCTTCTCCTTGTAGAGCTCCATCAGTGGCAAAAATATTAAACTTTTCATATATTCCTTCGTCACTTTTATGAAATAAGACTAGGGTTTAGAATTAGTATAGTATTTAATTTTTTTAATATCAAAATTTTTTAAAAAAATTAAAAAGGACTTAAAAGAGCCAACCTTAGTCCTAAAAGGCCAACCAATTTGTCTTAGGATTTAAAAAGGTGTAATTATTATTTTACATTTTAAAATAACAACTTGCCTTAAATTTTTTTGGTTTAAAAAAGTTGACCCTACAAACTCGACTTTAGTTGATGGCTTTAGATGTTCAGTGTGACTCTAGTCACATTTGCAAAATTACGCATGAGGCTTGTTTGAGCTCATTTGTGAAATTATATTCATTTGATTGACATTTATGTTAAGATATTTGTTTATGTTCAAACATTTGCAAAATAATCAATATTTTTATAATTTATATATACTTTGAATTATTATCTTCACCATTGATATATACTTCTTCCATTTAAAAATATAATATATTTTAATTGAGTGTCATCTTTTAATAAAATAGTTAATTATCTTCAAACTAACACTATATTTTTATATTTATCCTTATTTAATACAACATTTTATTTTAAAATAAATATAAAATAATTTATTTATTATGAATACTTCTAGAAAAAACATATTAACTATACCATGTTATACTAAAAATACTTTATATTTTTTAACATTTAACCTTTCAAAAAATACTATATATTTTTAAATTGAGAAAGTGTATATTTTGTGTTGATATAAAATTATGTGTTAAATTATGTTTTCATCTGCTTTATTTTCTTTAGTCAACTATTTCTTTTACCCGTTCAATGAAGTAGAGGGCTAAAATTCATTTTATTTATTTGAAAAATTTTGAAAGAATATTTAGTATGAGAAAAGGAATGGGAAGGTGAAAAAAAAAATTCAGGAAAAAAAAAGGTGAAAAAATAATAATTTTAAAAGCATATTTAGTATTGTCAAAATTTTAACAAAATTCTTGTAAAAATCTCATAAATTTTTGTAATACTGTTTTACATTTTACCTAAAATTAATTATATCCCCGACTAAACACAACGAGTAGCAGTTCCAGTTCTGTTTCCCTTCGTCGACGAACAAGCATTTCACAGTCGTCGACGCCGTCTACTGTTGTCGGCCCTGCATGGTTGGTCTGGGTCCGGTGAGATTCATTTGTTCTCTCTGCCTTTGTATTTAGATTTGAATCTGTTCCCCGCGGCGGTTATTCTTGCTTTGTTTAAAATTTTTCATTTTAATTTGGCTCTGAATCTGTTCGTTTGATAGTTTGAATATCGACGCTTTTGAATTTGGGAATATTTACGGATTGAGTTGTTTTAGTTATGGTTTTTTCTTGAATGGTGTGTAATTGGCTGTTGTACTTCTGCCATTGTTTATTTGGAGTTGCAGTGCATTGGACTGGCCTTCATCTACTACTTTGCTATAGTTTGCATATAGACTGTTGATGCAGCTATGTCTGCAACCAAGGCTCGAGTTAGTAGCTTTTCTCGCAATGTTCCTAACATAACGTCTTCTCAGAATCCTGGACTTAAGCATGGTCCTAATGGAACAACGTTTTTATCATCTGGCATTCCAGATTTAGACAGTAATTTCTCTCTTTCTCACTATTCTCAAAGCATCTAGAGTACATGAATGTGTTCAATTTATTTTTGTGATTTATGTTTAGTCTCTACTCATAGAACCTTTTCCTTTTCTAGAGATTTTAGGTGGCGGCTTTTCTCTGGGTAGCCTTGTCATGGTGATGGAAGATGCTGAAGCACCTCATCATATGCTTCTATTGAGAAATTTTATGTCTCAGGGACTTGTCCACAAGCAACCACTCTTTTATGCTAGCCCATCTAGAGATCCTAGAGGATTTTTGGGTACTTTGCCTAATCCACGGTCACTTGAAGATGACAAATCTCGTGAACATGATCCTAATCATGTAACGTACTTTGTTCATTTCTTCTGTTACGCATTTATTTTCTTTTATTTTGCTGTTCATGTTGTGTGTAATTTCAGGATAAAGATTTGAGAATTGCTTGGCAATACAAGAAGTATTTTTGTGAGCCACAGCTAAACACTGGCTCTGGCAATGGTAAGCTTGTTTGATCTTAAATACATTCTAATGTTATCTCTTGGATGGTTTTAATTTTGCTTGTCTTGATGAAAAAGCACAAAAGCATCTATTGTCCTTGGTTACTTATTGCTATGCTCATATGGAGCTTCATGCATAATATAGTTATTTTCTTGCTCAAAAAGTAAGAACTTTTACCTTTCTCATGGATTTCTAACCATGAAATTTTGCATTATAAAGTTGCATGTATTATAAAATCAAGTTTCTTTGTTAGTTTTTTGGTCACTGATAAATTGTTTTTCCAGTAGTTACAAATAATATTACTGTCATTTAAGCAAAACAAATTACATATGGTGGCATGTGCTTTGAGAATGAATATGATGCAATTGTCATAGATTTTCTGATTGTACAAAAATGTCAACAATCTATGTCTATCTGAGTGTGTTAAAAATAGAGATGAATCTCTGTCAATATATTAAAAAAAGTAGGAGAAACTGGCAATGTATAACGTACAACCTTGTACTTGCAGACGAGTCACCAATTCAACCCATTACAAATATTAAGCATGCACATTTCACATAATACAATGCAGGTGCCAGGCATGATTACTGTAATGACTTTGATTTGCGGAAGCCTCTGGAAAGGCAATTTTTCAACAGTGCCCTTGTAGATTGTTTCAGTACCAAAGATTTGATGAATCTTACTCTCCTTCAAGACCAATGTGCAACATTCTTAGCACAATTCTCAAGGTGTTTTGATGGTTGAGAACTCTAGCTCTAGTTAGTCCATTTAACATGTTTGATGTTAGAAGTTTGTTCAACTATTCATCCATGTCATCATTTGGAGACACTGCAGGAACAAAAATAATGATCCAAGGATTACGTGCATGACCAGGAATTTTTGTAGGAAATTCTGTTTATCAAGCAAAATAGCAAAGTTGCTTTAAAAATCATTTTGGGCCCAAATTTTCTGCTTGGAACTGTTTCTTCTGTCATTTATTCAACCTGTTAAAAGTAAATTGAAAGTGTAGCATTGCACTTCTGTTAATTTGATCTATCTTGGTGCTGATCCTGGACGTTTCTCTGGCCCTAATTTTTGATAAAGACTGCACCTTGGGATTTCTGAGATTTTGATGAATTAATCATTCTTGATGAACTCTTTGTCTATTTTGAATTTTCTGACATTATATAGTGACATAATCAGACATGAAAGCAGCATTTGTCCAGCTGGTCGGATTGCCATTCAATCATTCTGTTCTCCACAATGTAAATATTCAAACATGGTGAGTATCTATGTCATTATCTCTTTAAGGTTTAAATGATTTTCACTTTTGTCTTATTACCTAATTTTTTATGCTTTTATATTTTTCATTGCCAATGTAACAATTATTACCACAGGAGTGGCAGATGCTTTCCTTTATTAGGTCTCTGAAAGGCTTGACCAGGTCTTCAAATGCTGTTGTTGTTGTAACTTTTCCACCTTCACTTCTTTCTCCATCTTGCTCAAAAAGATTGCAACATATGGCAGACACTTTGTTATCTGTTAGGGCAATTCCAGGTTCTTATTCAGTGATGATCTTTAATTTTGTGTTGTTTTATTATAAGGTTGTGCTATAGAGTGTTTGAAATTTACAGCCGTCGGATCATTCTCATGATTCACGCATGATAATATGTCATGAATAGCCCATCCCTATAAAAGTTTGCCTTAAAGGCGTTGTTATATTGTTTTAGATGAGGACAAGGAAATGGCAAAACTCCTTACTGGTTACCAGGACATGGTTGGGCTCTTAAATATACACAAAGTGGCGCGCATTAATACACAGGTCAATCTATTTAATCCTAATTTTTGATGTATCTAGAGTGCGTCTGTACGTTTAGTTTGTTTACTCTTTTTATGTGTTTGCCTATGGCACACTCTTGTGCTTCGTCACATCTGCTTCTTAAGTTTATACAGTTGTGCCCTGCCTAATTTATTCCATTATTAGTTCTTATTTTTGATAATGGACAAGTGATTATTTTTGGATCTGCATTTCCACTCTGCAAAGATGATAGAAATTATGCATTTTTGAAATGAACTACGGTCTAATTAAAAAACGGATACATGAACTTTGAAATTTAACAACAATACCTCAGAAGTTTAACCTAAACTGACATGATCTCCAGTTAAAATTGACTGCAAGCGACTGCTATATTGAGAAGAAAATTTTAGTTAAAGACCATGCGACTTGCAGTTAATTTTAGTTAATACTTCTTCCGGTCTAAAATATAATCCTTTTCTTCTAGTTATTATTGGTCTTAAACATACGCAACTTAGCAGTTGTAGAATTTTTTTCCTCCATTTTACCTATTGTATTTATTAATTTAGATTCTTGTGTGAATTTACGATTTTTTTTTTCACTCATCACTAGTATTTAGGACTAAGGGTAAAAAAGAAAAATAATATATATTTTTTATTAGAATAGAGATTTTATTGTTATGCAGATTATTTGAAATGTAACAACAATACCTCAGAATTTTAACCTGAACTGAAATGATCTCCAGTTAAAATTGACTGCAAGCGACAGGTAGATTGAGAAGAAAATTTTAGTTAAAGATCATGCGACTTCTTGCAGTTAATTTTAGTTAATGCTTCTTCAGGTCCAAAATATAATCCTTTTATTCTAGTTATTATTGGTCTAAAACACAAGCAACTTAGTAGTTGTAGAATTATTTTTTTTCCCATTTTACCTATTATATTTATTAACCTAGATTCTTATGTGAATTTATGATTTTTTTTTTTCACTCATCACTGATAATTAGGACTAAGGGTAAAAGTGAAAAATAATATATATTTTTATTAGAATAGAGATTTTATTGACATGCAGATTATTGTTGAAAGCTGCATATATTTTGAATCTGGGAGTAATTCCCAAAGCCTGTGATTGAGATTTCTCTTTTTCTCTGTTTTCAAGGCATTCTATCTGAACAAGCTTAATTTACTCTTAATTTCAAATCTCAGGTTCCTCTGATTCTTGAAGCCACCACATTCTCAATAAAGTTGCAAAAACGAAGGTTTTTGGTTTTAGAATGTCTAAATCAAGCTCCTGTTGATGGCTCATCTGGGAATTCGTATGGCACGTCTAGTGGTTGTTCTGGGTCAACTAAAGCTGGGCGACTTGATTTTTAGATGGCACTTGTTTTATTTGCATTCATGTCTACGACAGCTTATTTCCAAGTTGGTGTAAAGCACCAGTATCTAAAGGATTGTTTGGTTTTGTTTTTTATTTTTAGAGCCGAAGTATAAATCTGAAGTTTTCAGGATAGCACAATTGATATCCTTCCGTTTTAAAAGCCGTGATGTTGCTCTCATGCTTTTTAAAATCAAACAATTTTTCTCGTACTAACACAGTTTTCTAATGGTGTTAATCTTGAAAGATGTGATCCATAAATTGTTGCCACATGTTTTGACCATTGCTTTTTGTTAGCTCATCTTCATCTTTCCCAATCTTGCTCGCCTTTATCCTTATCACGCATCACTTCTTCGTTTTAATCTCGATTCATGATTCCTTTGATTTTCATTGCTATATTACTCTCAACTACTATATCTTCTTCTTCATCCCCAATCTTGCTCACCTTTATTCTCATCACACGCTTCTTCGTCTTAATCCCGATTCGTGATTCCTTTGATTTTCATTGCTATACTGCTCTCAACTTTTGCATCTTCTTTTTCATCTTTCCCAATCTTGCTCACCTTTATTCTCATCACACACTTCTTCATCTTAATCTCAATTCGTGGTTCCTTTGATTTCCATCGCTATACTACTCTCAACTACTACATCTTCTTCATCTTCCCCAATCTTGCTCATCTTTATCCTCATCACACACTTCTTCGTCTTAATCCCGATTTATGATTCTTTTGATTTTCATCGCTATGCTACTCTCAACTATTGCAGCTAGGACTTGCTTAACATTCTCAACACCCACCCTTTACGTTCAACACTGCACTTATTGGTCACTCTATCTCCACTATGATTGGCTCTTCACTAAGCTCATCTTCTATGGCCGACGAGCCTCTTTACTAAGCTCGTCCTCATCCATGCTTTCTCAAAGTGAAGTGAATTCAATTACGGATTAGCTTCTCACCCGCTCAACCATATTCAATTCTCTCACAACCTTCTCATCTTTGCTTTGACCTCACGTTTTTTTTTATTCATATATTTAAACGACTTCGTCTGTTGTGCGTCGTGTTTCTCTCCATTCAACAATCTAGAATGAACTCATCTGGATTCAAATCACCTTTCATTCTTCTATGTCCCCATCCGCCATCATGTTCACCCATTATGCCCACTTTCTGAACCTCTTGAACAGGTCATTGATGTATGATGTATCTATTTGAGTTCTCATGACTATGTGGTTGATTTTGGAGGAATTTGCATTTTAGTAAATGTGGAGTATTTAGTGGTTAATAATGAAAATGGGAATTTTGCACTTGTTTTCTGGGTTTGTTTGTGTACATATATTTTTAATTATTTATCCTTATTTATGGAGGAGATTGAGGCGTATTTCTAGCCTGTATGCATATATTGCATACCAGAGTTTCTGGTAGGGCTGCACAAAGGACTGGACGGCACTGGACTTCACCCTAACCCGAAGTCCGGTCTCTTTCATGAAAAAGACTGGGTTAGGCAACCCGTAGTCCAGTCTTGTCCAGTGATAACCCGAAGATTAACAGGACCGGACTTGGTCCATAGGACTGGGAGACTGGTCCTGTCAGTCCAGTACTCACTTAGCTTTTTTTTCCTCTTTTTATTCTATGAGAGGCAATAATCCATTCCAACATAATAAACTCAATTAAGATAGTAAAAATACTTATAATAATAATAAATCCATAATAATTTCTAATAATAAGAAAAAAAATATTTTTGTTATAGTCTAAATTATTTAAATTTATAAACTTTAATAAAAACAGTACTCAAAAAATTCAACAACACTATATTACAATAACAATTTAGAAACAAACTTAATAAATCTTTATGCAATCATCTCCTTAGCATCAATTACACTTTAAACATTTGTCAAAAATAAATTAATTATAATTATAATAAAAAAAATTAATAGGACTGGACTGGACCAAGTGGTCCGGATGCCTGGTCTCTTGTCCAGTCCAACCCGAAAAATAGTCTGGTCTTTTTAGTCCTTTTGGTCCTGAAGGACCAGTGACTATACAGACCGAACAAGACTGAGACCATCTCGGGTTGGACTGGACCAGACAGGACTGGGAGACTTTTGCACAGCCCTAGTTTCTGGCTTGTACGCATATATATATGTATTGGGATTGGAAATCTCTCCCCCCCCCCCCAAAATTCAAGCAAAAAGGGGAAGAAGAAGCCCAGGCAAGTCGTCGTTGATGATGGAGGAAGATGAAGATAACAATGGAGAGGTGAGGAGGAAGATGAAAGGGCACGGGAGAAGATGAGGAAAAACTAGCTTGCTTTGGCAATAGTCAAAAAGTCTCTCGAGCATGTTGCAACATTGTATGGATCCATCTCACAAGATTAACACTGTTAGGTTATTTTATTAATTCATGATAAACTTGTTCGATTTAAAAAAATGTGGAGACGATATTACGTCGTCAAAAACATGAGAATACCAATTGTGCCTTTTAAAGGTTTTCGAGACAAATTTATACTTTAGCCTTATTTTTATATTCTCAAAATACTTTTGTAGAATAGTTTTTCAAAATAAGCTTTGGAAACAAAAGTTTTAAAAAAAAATCTGTATAAATTATTATGTTGAAAAACATATCTAAATGGGTGAAAAAAAAAAGATGAATGAATAATATATTTTAATAATATAGTTGTTATTAATAAAATTATGATATTTTCTGTCTTCTCTCTAGTTTTGTGGAACAAAAAATAATAAAACATTTAAAAGATATTCTAGTTTTTTAGTCTTTCATAATAACTTTTAACTTTTTGTTCTTTGGAATTGATGACAGAAAATACATTTTAAACAATTTTTTTCCTCTTTCTTTTTGTTTTTCAAAACAAAAAATTGTTTAAAAAGAGGTAACCAAACGGGCTCTAAAATTGAAGTCTTGTTGTATATATTTTAGAGCACTGTTTTATTTTTTAAAAGAACTAGTCAAAAATTTGAGTGATGAATCTTGTTATTTGTATATTCAAACCCAATATTTAAGAGTGGATTATTTACTTGATAAACGTTCAGCTCTAGAATAACATGTTTTCAAGAATTAAAAGTTACACTCTTTAAGAATTCCTAGGAACATTATTGGAAAATTATACAGGTTTGAAAGGACCAAAAAAAATTCAAATTATGTCGAAGAATCACTGATAGGCCATTATCCCCTTGTTAAAGAATCAAGTTGTTGTATTTCGCTGTCTTCCTTTGTTATCTTTGTCTCTGTTTTATTCTGCGGTGCTCACCGTTTGGCATTCATCTACTTGGGACCACGCTTAACATTCTAGTCTCTAGTGAGACGTGAAAGCCACAACCCACAAGGGAGGTTAGTTACTCATGAAACACATCCCCTTTTTCATAAAATATGAACGTTGCTGCAAATAAAGTGCAAATGTTCACGAGAGAGTGACAGTGATAACAGTTTGGGCCCTTTAAGTGTTATTTCAAGATTCAATTTTTGAAAGTGTGTATTAAAAAATTACTTAAGAGAAGATGACTCCTTAAATGATATTCAAATTCCTTAAAAGATTAGTCTCATGGATGTTAGTTGTGAGGATGCCTTGTGCCAATAAAAAAGTGCAAATGAATACCACCAATAGGTTGGGTCAAGTGGGAATAATTTCTCATAATATAATGAACCATATTTGAACTTCTATTAAAAGAAATGTTCACATTTAATGTTTAATCATATCTTAAATAAAATTATCTCTCATAAAAGAATACTTGTGAATACTTAAAAAAAAAAAAAAAAGTGGGGATGAACACCATTAGGATCTGATTTTTTTCTATTTGTATTATACACTAATAATTTTGGTCCTAAATTGCCTGTGCTAGCGGGGATGGGAACATTTCAGATTTCTTTTGTCAGCCTTTGGATGATTGACATGGTTGGGGTTTGGCTGTTTGAAGCAGCTGACATGTTTACATGTTTTTAGACATTGTTAGGAGCATTTTATCTAAACTTAAAAAGGCCCAGATTTATTTGTTTAAGTGTGGTTTGCAAACCTGACCTATTTGTATATAAACCATTAAGGAAAGTGGATCAAGTAGAGTACAAAAAGTTTAAAACAACGATACATATGACCTTATTATTTAAAAGGAATGTACAAAATACTTATAAAGAGGGTAAAGGGAGATATGAGAGAAGAAAAGAAAATTACAAGTGGATGGTTAAGAGATGAAAAGATGAGTTTTACAAATTGAGAAGGAGAGTCTCTAAAATGATGTATGTAAATGGAGAAATCTTCTTTATTTATAGACTTTTGAATAACAGTGATTTAATTTAGATTAACTCACTTTGATTAATTTGTTTTTTGAACTTGATATTTTTTCTTTTGACTTTCTTGTTACTTCATCGGTCACATTTTTTTTATAACTTGTTTTTCTTTTTTTGTCTCTTTTCTTCTATTACTTTTTTTATGACTTTCTTGCTACTTTATCGGCCACATTTTCTTTTTCTTTTGTCACTTCATTTCTTTTTATTTTTGTTAGGCATCATTTCCTTCTTTTTCTTTGAAATATCTACTAGCACTTGTTTAAACGACCAATGAAACTCTTCATAATTAGCTTCAAAAATGTCATCATCTTTTACTTTTTGAGTTGAGGACCCCACGTCTGGTGCAACCTAGGATGCTCGAGAATTATAAATTATCATAAATCAATATCCTTTTTGTTCATTGCATGTTCAAAAGTATATTTCAAAAGCACAAATTTTTATTAATTTAAACAACTTCAGTTTGTCAAACTAACTTTTAAAAAAATATATCTAAACACAAATTCTATTATAACAACTGATTTTTATTAAATTGACTTTTGTCAAATAAATTTTGATCAAATTAACTTTTGACAAACTGAAATAAACACACATTAAGGCTCATTCCTCTTTTGTCTTGACAACTACCAACTGAGTCATCAATTTAATCTTTTCAATTAGAAATGCAACTTGTTCTTTAATTTGCTATGGGATAGCTTTAATAGTGGTTTTAATCCATCTAATAACTACTTTTGTGTTGGCAAAGTCTTGATTGTATTTGTCCCACCATTTTACTCTAAATCTTTAAACTAAATAATTGACTATAGGGCATGTGGTTTTTTAATTATTATTAAGAAGCACCAATTCATAACCCATGATACTCTCATATGGTAAAAGAAATAAAATAGCTTTTCATTTTATTTTTTCTTTGAAACATTTATGCCCTTCTGCCACCTTCAAGGGAGTATCTTCTTTACTGTTATAAATACATGAAATCATTCAAAGAACTATTTTGAAAAATAAAAAAAAATCTTATATTTTTATACTTTTTATAGGAATTTTGTATATATGTTCTTTTTTTTTAATTTTGCCTAGAAAGAGCTTGCATTTTTTAAACTCCTACTGTTCAAAAAATTTTCCAAATTATAATTTCCCTTATTTTGTTTCACTATATATTCTTTGCGTTACATAATTTTAAAACTATACTATTTATAATATTAATTATCTATTCATATATCAATAACCATACTTATTATTCCTACGAATATATATAAAAATATTAATTTATTTTTTTATATTTATTTTCTAATTTAAATCATCTATTTAATTAATATATATATACTATCTCTAATTAATTTGTTTATTTTTTTTTTATCTTATTCCTACCTTAATCGTAATGAAGCAGGCGCTTCCCCCCTCCGTTCGCATTATGGGGTGCTGATAAGCTGCAAGGCTCAGCACTTAATTTTAAATTGAATTAATCTTTACCGTTTATTTTAAATTTATTTTTTATATATTTAATATTATATTATTAAAATAAAAATTTTAATATTAAATTTAGATTGTTTTTTTGCTCACCAAGGATAACTTTCATGTTATCAATAATTAATTGGGGCTTTTACATTAATAGCCTATATTATAAGACCAAGTAAAAAAAAAACCTATCATTTTTTAATTTTTAAAAATAACTTTTTTAATATTTAAATTATAATTAATTTATAAAATTAGCCTTTTTAATATTTTTTTTAAATACCAGGAGATTTAAAACGCAAGAAATCTCTAGAATGAGAGAGAAGAAGGAACTCAAAATAAGAGAGATGAATGCGAGACAACAGAGCAGTGTGAATGAGCCACAGTTACAACGGCGAGAGACAAACTCAATGTGAGATTCATCGACGAACGGAGCACACCAGTGGGAAAATAGAGTTATAGATTCATGATTTTTTATTTTATTAGTTGAGGAATTTGATTCTCTATAATAAGTTAAAAGTTCAAAATTTTTTTGACCATGTTTGATCTATTTTGAGTAAATGATTATGTATTTTTTGTGTTACTGATATGCAATACTACATCATTAATATATGACTGTATATCAATTAAAATAAGTTTATATTTAATTGTCTGATTATATTAATCTATGATAGTATATCAGTGATGTACTATCATATATCACTGATATATAAGTTATATTAGTGAAAACTTATCCATTTGTCTATTATTGATATACAATTATATATCAATGATATAGTATCACAAATCAATAATAAAGTTTTTTCTTTAATGTCTATTGTCCTCTTTGTAATATTTGAGAAAAACAAAGAGAAGAGAGAGGAAAACTCTATGATGAAAATAGTGATTCAGGCAAATCATATCAAAAATTTGATAAAGAAAAGCACCGTATGAAATGAATATGATGATCCAGAAAAATTAAATCAAAAAATATGATAAAGAAAATATTTAAAGATGATAAATCAGAAATGAAGCACGCACAATACGATTTTTGATAATAAAAATGAAAGATCTAGTCAGTTAAAGATTATCAAATCAATATATTCTGTTTTAATAATAAATTTATTTTGAGGATAAAAAAGGAAAAGCACATCTAATTAATTTTATGAATGAACCATATCCTAAAATATTCAAAAACTTCATACATAATTTATGAGAGTTGTATTTTTTAATTTTATTGAGCTAATTTTCTCTAACTAATTTAACATTAAAATTATTTATAATTTTATAAGTTGACTATCCAAATATATATTGAATAGTACAGATATAATTGAGGAGATTTAATTTAATATTAATTTTTTTATAATTTTTATAAATTAATTATTTAGTTATACTTTGCACATAGATTTAATGTTCCAATTTCATTATTTTTTATTAATTTTTATTTTAATAATATAATATTAAAAATATTAAAAAAATAATTTTAAAATAAAGTGTACAGATTAATTAAAAATGAATTCAATATCCTAGATGTGCCCGGGGCTGGCGAGCACCCTGTGCCTTCTTCTGACCGCTCCGGCGCTTCCCATATTCATCTCTTCGAAACTGAGAGGCTAAGAGAGCAGAGTACGGCGCGTTGGTGCCTCCTTCCTTTCACCGCTTCTCGTCTTGGTCTTTGAAACTGAGTTCGCGTGGCTGTTCGTCCTTCATTGCTGCTGTTAGTGTTTGTTGTTCATCCTTCATTGCTGTTGTTCCTTGCACTTTTGCTGTTCGTATTTGCATTTTTCTTGTTTGATTTTGTTCTGAAATCTGAAAATAACTGAATCTAGTGTTGTGAATACTTTCTGCTTGAATTGTAGCTTCTAATTTTTACTTCTGCTAATGCCTTCTACTATTCTTGTTAGCTTTGATTTTTATTTTCCCTGTCAATGATCGAATTCCAGTATTGTGAATGCCTTCTCCTTATTCTGATTTGCTTAAAACCATCATTTTCTTCATTAGTTGGTATGCAAATCTGTCTTCTTTCAGTCTGATCTCGTAATCTTAAGGAAGAGGTCACGGTGACGACTCCTTAAATTTCAAGCTCAACAGACCTTAACCGGAATGCAGGGTTCTCTCTTCTTTTCTGTTTGTTCCCCGATGTTATTTTCCTGTTTGGTTTCAAATTAATCAACTCTTGCTTCTTTTACTTTGGGGAAAGAGAATTCACTATGAGGATACATAAGCTTCCTCTTCTGATATTTTAAGTTGAGGAAGATTGATGGCAGAATCGAACCAAATCGCACAGGATTAATAAGTTTTAAAGTTTTTTTTTTTTTAGTTTCGACAAAACTTGTGAAAGACTAATTATTCATTATCTTTGCTTAAATACTTTTAAAATATGATAATTAATAAATGAATAATATATTTATTTTAATATTATAATTAATCTTCTATTAAATTAAATAAATGAATGATATTAAGCTGATTAAGTATATTATTTAATGCGCAGGGGCTTATGTGAAATATCGTTGGCTAGAAGGTAAAAGAAGAGGCCCTGAGTGCAAAGCTGCTGGGAGAATCAACGGGATTACGGGAGCCACCGGTTAGTAGCTTAGCCGGCGGAAGGTCGTTGTCAGAGTTACCTTGGAATGACTTCTAATTGAACCAATCTTAGCCTCACGGATGTTGCTGAGGCCTCTCTCATTTGCTTCGCCATCCAGGTACTATCTTTGTGTCTCAGTCCAATCTGCTTGCTTTTGCTCCGCAAATCCCAATTTGCGTGACGACGTTGAAACAGTATTCCGCATCATCTCTTCCTCTTCATCTCCCGAAGTCCTCAAGCAATCTTTGAAATCAACTGGAGTTTTCCTCTCCAACGACTTAGTTGATGCAGTTTTGAAAAGGGTTAGATTTAGTCATTCCAGCCCCTTGCAAGCTTTGGAATTTTTCTTTTACACTGGCAAAAGACGAGGGTTTTTTCACTCTTCCTTCTCCCCTGGATACTATGCTTTATATTTTTAGGACGAAGTCGTATGTTTGGCCATATTTGGGACCTCTTGCTTGAAATACGACGGAAAGATCATCCATAATAACCCCTCGCACCCTTATGGTTGTCTTAGCTAGAGTAGCTAAAGTGTGTGTCCGTGAGGGGAGACAGTGGAGTCTTTTAGGAGGTTTGTAAAAAGCTTGTTCCAGAATTCAATACGACCTGTTAATGCTTTGTTGAGAACCTTGTGCCAAGAGAAGAGTACCAATCTTAGCCTCACGGATGTTGCTGAGGCCTCTCTCATTTGCTTCGCCATCCAGGTACTATCTTTGTGTCTCAGTCCAATCTGCTTGCTTTTGCTCCGCAAATCCCAATTTGCGTGACGACGTTGAAACAGTATTCCGCATCATCTCTTCCTCTTCATCTCCCGAAGTCCTCAAGCAATCTTTGAAATCAACTGGAGTTTTCCTCTCCAACGACTTAGTTGATGCAGTTTGAAAAGGGTTAGATTTAGTCATTCCAGCCCCTTGCAAGCTTTGGAATTTTTCTTTTACACTGGCAAAAGACGAGGGTTTTTTCACTCTTCCTTCTCCCTGGATACTATGCTTTATATTTTAGGACGAAGTCGTATGTTTGGCCATATTTGGGACCTCTTGCTTGAAATACGACGGAAAGATCAATCCATAATAACCCCTCGCACCCTTATGGTTGTCTTAGCTAGAGTAGCTAAAGTGTGTTCCGTGAGGGAGACAGTGGAGTCTTTTAGGAGGTTTAAAAAGCTTGTTCCAGAATTCAATACGACCTGTTTCAATGCTTTGTTGAGAACCTTGTGCCAAGAGAAGAGTATGACGGATGCGAGAAATGTTTATCATAGTTTAAAGCATAGTTTTCGGCCAAACTTGCAAACTTTTAATATTCTCTTGTCAGGGTGGAAATCCACTGAGGAAGCTGAGGGATTCTTCAAGGAAATGAGAGCAATGGGGGTGAAACCTGATGTTGTATCGTATAATTGTTTGATTGATGTCTACTGCAAAGGGAAGGAAATGGAGAAGGCCTATAAGGTAGTTGATGAAATGCGAAATGAGGATATGGTACCTGATGTAATCACTTATACCTCTATCATTGGTGGATTGGGCTTAAGCCAGAGATGTTTTGAAAGACATGAAGGAGTATGGGTGTTATCCTGATGTTGCAGCATACAATGCCCATAAGGAATTTCTGCATTGCGAAGAGGCTTCGTGATGCTTATAGCTTGATGGATGAGATGGTCAATGAAGGTCTAAGTCCAAATGCAACTACTTATAATTTATTCTTTAGGATTTTTTACTGGTCAAATGATTTGCAGAGTTCCTGGAATTTGTACAGAAAGATGATTGGTACTGGATGCTTGCCAAACACACAATCTTGCATGTTCCTAATAAGATTATTTAAGAGGCAGGAAAAGGTTGAGATGGCGCTGCAGCTATGGAGCGACATGGTGGAGAAGGGTTTTGGGTCCTATATTCTGGTCTCTGATGTACTATTTGACTTGCTCTGTGACATGGGAAAGTTAGTGGAAGCGGAGAAATGTTTCTTGGAGATGATTGAGAGAGGTCAGAAGCCAAGCAATGTTTCTTTCAAGAGAATCAAGGTTCTAATGGAGCTAGCAAATAGGCATGAGGCTCTTCAGAACCTGTCACAGAAAATGGCCATGTTTGTACGGCCAGTCCAAGTTCATGAAGTGCATCGAGCCAGCTGAGACATAAAATTTAGGTGTGGTTCTCAAAGGGCTGCTCCTCTGACAACGTGATTGTTCTGCCTGATAACATGGTACAAAGACACGGTATCAAGCATGTTATCATTGCATTCTAGACTTTTGGTTGCAAAAGGAAAGATGTTAAGACCTTTGACTTAGAGGTGCCAAAGTGGCAGGAAACAAAATTCTGAGGTCAAATATGCCAGTTGCAATATGCTTTCAAACTCAGACTATTCAAGAAACATCTTTTCGATCATTCGAAAGTCATTTGTGTGGTAGGTCAGTTTCATGAGCAGCACAGCAGCTACCTTAACTCTGAAACTTTGTTTTGGAAAAATTAATTAATTAGTCCTTATCTTCTTTCAATGCTAAATCATTGCTGGTTCCCTTCCAATTTATTGAGAGGTAAATTAGATATATATGTAAAAGAAAGAGTGAGACAAGCTTGTGTTCTCTAGAAGATTTTTATTTGAAACCTAAATCTATCCAACTTTGGTCCTTTTCCTTCCTGATTTCTCTCCAATCTGCAGGGTATTGTGCATTGCTACTGGATTTTTATTATATATTTTATAACTTTTGCATGCGGTTCATGTTCAGAATTGCCAATAAGGTGCTTGAAGAAAAAGAAGATAATAGAAGGCCTAAGAGGAGGAAAGAATGAAGATTCACCATGTTCTATTGGTGGGTTATAGGCAATGTTGTGATGTTGTATTTGTCTTGTGGATTCTAAACTTCTAAACTTCTAGGCAATTAGTAGGAAGTACTTAGTTGGTTTAATATTATAGCAAGTATTTGTACTATTTGTATTTTACATTTAATTGTGGAGGTAGCTAGCCAAGGTATGTGGATTTGTAATTGGTAGTTGAGGTAGGAAGGCATGTTCATTGTACGCTTTTTTTATTACAATTTGTAATTTCAATGGAATCAAAAGCTAATCTTATTATTATTGTTATTTTTCTAATTGTGGTTTTTGACTTTGATGGAACTTTAGGAGTTGCACGTCTTAAATGTCAATTTTAAATTTGAAATCAAAGCTTTTCTTTCCTCAACATAAGCTGGACGAGTTGTATGTATGATATTCTAGGAGTTGACTTTCCTTCATTGCAGTGAAGGAAACACTGTAAATCTGAATCATTAAATTGAATTTGATGATTTAGATTTGATAATTTTTAAAAGTAGAGATTAATCTATATCATTAATATTTAATCCAAGTTGTTCATATTTGCAGTGAAGGGAAATCAAGTCTGACACTCGATGTTCAAAAATGTTAAAAATTAATTATTCTAAATGAGTACAAGTTTCTTTATTTCTTCTATCAGTTCTATGATTGGATGCTTACTAATAAATATAATTAATTATTCTATCATTATAAGGGCTGCACAATAATTTTCAAGGAAATAATATGTGAAGCCACATTGAACATTTCTAAATATTCTTCATTACCTGATTACTGGACTTGGTTTCATTTGTGAAGAAACATAGAACATACAAACGGACTTGTGAAAAATAAGAATAGATTGAAGTCTTTGAACATCCAAAAAAGACACAGGATGGAATCAAGAAACTTAGGTCATTCAAAAAAGACATAATAACATTCTAAACAATGCATTTCAGTATCTATCCTTGTGACGGAGAGTGTGACATAGTAGATTGTTGTTGTGAACTGCTTTTTAGCATTGCACGTTCTTTTATTATGACCATACTTTTTGCATGCGCCAAAAAGAAGACTTGTGTTTGTCGTTTTTTTTTTTTCCTTTTAAGTAGAAATTGAAAACTGATGTTCAAAAGAACTTACAACAGTACAAAACCCAATGCAAGACTACAAGAAAACAAAGAAAAAAACTTTCATCAATCATCGCTTTCAATAATAAAAGATAAGAGTTGATCAAAGATGCAGAAATCTTGAGTGATTCTAAAGCTGTATCTACCTAAATTATCAGTAGTACAATTAAAATGATGGTGAACAAAATTAATAGAAGCATTACAAGCAAAGAAAATTAAATCACGACTTCTTTGAATTATATATCCTAGTAACGGTCGTCCTCAATCTGATCTTGGGCTATCAGATTTATTGATGTTGCACAGTGAGTGAAGATATCCAAATTTTTATATCCCAAGTGAAAGCATAATTCGAGTGCTTTGATAATCCCATAAATCTCAGCAATAACAGCAGGGTAATTGTCTATCTTAACTTATTAGGATGTGATGTCTCATCCGTTCCTCCTCTTAATTTTTTCGGTCTTTTAAGCCATTTATGATATGGCGGTGGGTCTGTCCCTTCATTGTCCAAGTCTTAATTCAATGCATAATTAGTTAAGTTAACCCAAAATTCCCAAAACCCACTACTAATGGCATTAGGTCCCAACTCTAATCAATTTCCATCCACTCCTAACCCAACTAGTCCATTGAAATCAATAATAGGGGAATGATATTAATCTCCCAAAACAATGAATTTATGACAATTAGTTGTCAAATAATTTTTTTTAAAAAAAATCATTTGTAAATATTAATTCATATAATCATAAATTTAGAGGTTTTAATTGTAAATAAAAAATTTAAATTATAAATATAACTCTTAATTCACAGTTGGGATTTCTATTTGCAACTAGTTAGATTAATATTTAAGACTAGTTAGATTAAAAAAAGCTATTGTAATCCTACATGAGCAAAATGTGAAAGATGCTGATATAGAGATCGATTGTGCAGATCTTCACTGGTGCTACAAGAAGAATTCAACAAGGGCAGACTGGAGGGGCAGGTGGGAGATGAAGGAAGTTTTAGATGCTTTCGCTAAGTGTTCTGATTTAGTTATTACTCTTTCATCTAGAAAGGGTAATAAAGCAGCTAATTGAATAGATAGATGTGTTTGTAGAAAGGTGTTGTGTCCTTTTGGATGGGTTTTGTCACTAACACCCCCTTTGGTTAATATTTTAACCAATGATTTGAGGTTTTTTTTTCTTCTTTTTGTTAAAGGAAGGAAGGTTGGAGACAGAGAGGTATAGAGTTGTTAAAATGTTGTTGCTGCATAGTTGATGACTATTTCTTTTTAGTGTTGTTTTTGTACTGTTCTATTTTTTTTTTTCCTATTGTTTTTATTGTTGTTCGTCTTGACTGGTTTGATTGTTTTATTTTTTTCTTTTTTGTTCCGGTATGTTTAGTTCTTGATGTATAGATTTTTGAGTGTTCTTTTCTCTTTCGTGGCTTTGACAATTAGTATGTGCATTATTTTTTGTTAATTAATAAAAATTGACTTGTGGTTTGGCCAGAAAAAAATTAATATTTACAAACTTATTTTTAAAAAAAATTGTTGGGAAATTAATTATAAAAAAACTTCTCAGTCTAGAGGCTTAATTGTCATTCTTCCAACAATAATTACAATCATATTCCTTCAATTCATCAAAATTCACGAATTCTCTACTAAGTGTTCATCCTCCAAAACACCCATTTCAAAATCTACCATCAATCAATAAACTAAACCAATTAAATCTCTATTCAGCCTCAATAAACATGACTAAACAATCAAACCACATTTTAATTGGTGAAAATATCATTAACCACTTAAACCCTTCAAACCCTATCCTCAAATTCATGAGCTTAAGCAAATCTATACTGATTAAACCTCAATACAACCTTAGATAAACTCATCTAATCCATTATATCACATCTTAACCGGTAGAAAATCTCCCAAACACGAAATCCACCCTAACCCTAAGTTTGTATTCCTCAAAAACCCCCAAAAGCGTGGAAGATCTAGTTAGATTACTTATCAAAGTAGTTAGAAACTACCAACTCACTCCAAATCCTCCAAAAATCTGTGCCCTAAGAAACCACTCTTGCTGCTTCCATTCTTTCTTTGTTTTCTTCTATTTTTCTATTTTAAACTATCATTTGGTGTTATGTTCGATGAACATCTCAATTAATGTTGCATCTATTAGTGAACCCATCAGGGGAGAGGGGTCTTTCCACTTATTTTTTCTCATTTTTTCTTCATTTTTTCAATCATGATCATTCATTAAAGAGGCTCGCATTTTGTAAAACTAAACTCAAAAAATAGCCTAACATCTGTTATATTTTATATTATGATCATTTTTATATTTAGTTGAGTTTTATATGATAAAACTATCCGCTTGCAAATAATGACATTCTTTCAAATACTTTATTTTTTGAACGAAAACCTTTTTTTAAATATCCGAAGACATAACAACTTCATTTACCCTCCTTCGAAAAAATAACGAGATTAACCATTCTCATATTTATAAGATTAAATAATGTTGATAAGTTTTTACTGATATGATTTATCTACAAGAATCAAAAATATGAAAAAAAAATATAATCATTTGCCTAAAACAAATCAAACACAGTATGTAAAAAATTATGGACATATTTACTTATCACAAAAATCAAATACCTAAATTAATAAATCCATTTTACATCATAAGAAATGACAAGATTAAGCATCCATATATCTATAAGATTAATAATGTTTATAAGTTTTTACTAATATGGTTTATCAGTTATATACAATTATATATTATTGATATATTATCGCAGATCAGAAACAAAAAAATAATAATAATCATTTTTTCAACACAAATCAAACACAATATGTAAAAATTTTTGAACATCTTAGCTTATTATAGAGAATCAAATACCTAAATTGATAAAATAAAAAAAAATCATCAACAATGAGAGAATAATTTTTCTTTGTGGTGATAATTCAAAAAAGTTTCATAATCAATGACAATAAATAATAAATTATGAATAAATAATTTATTGATTCAGTGAAGATATTGTTGAGAAATATGAAGATGATAAAAATTCAATGATAGATAATGCTTTTCAATTTCCACAAAACAAAATTCATGACAACTTCAATCTAAAGCTTGAACTACACAATGCAAAATGCAGAATCTGATGATAGAGTTCCTGTTGCAATGAATGTTCCAGGCTTACATTCATCTACGTGCAAGGAAGCCTAGTAATGATACTTGTTTCCAAAGGACATAAAATTGAACTACTCATGTTAGAACATGTCTTGCAGAAGAGTGCAATTGTTAGAAGAACATGAAAGCAACATGTGTATATCACCTTAATTCATCCGCCCATCAAGAAAGAAAAGGAACGATTGTGCATGTGTGCGAGGATTTGATTTAATTAGTTAAAGATTAGAATAATTTAGTTAATTATAAGATATATATTAGTGGATCAATTTATGCAAAACGTTTTAATAATATATTTGTTCTATGGATAAAAAAAATTACCTCTAATTGATTTTGTGAATGAGCCATATTTTAAAATACTAAAAAATCACATTCATAGTTTATGAGAATTGTATTTTTTATGGCTATTGGGCCAATTTACTCTTCATTGAAATTATAATTAAAATAAATTTATTTAATAAAATAAAATTAATAATTATGATTGAGAAATTTTTTATGACCATCAATACTCATAAAAGTAAATATTAAATTCAAATAAAAGTAGTATAATAGAAAATAAGAATATCCATCGATACTTCTAGCATCCATCAAAAATGTATTTTTATAGTTTATTTGTTCATCATTCTTCTTTTCCTAATGGTATAAATATACATAAATTATAACTTAAAAACATGAAATAAATTTGGGAGAATCACAAAGAGGTTTTAAAAGGACTAATTAATTTAAGTTAGGTCACAAGTAACTCTAAAAATTTACAATTAATCTCTTCAATTTTACAATTGCGTTGTAATGAATTTGCAACTTATTTTCTAAATTTTAACATGATTGAAGCATAAAATTTTATTTTTTCTATTAAAATTTAAAATACAAATTATAAATTTATCACAACGGAGTTGCAAAATTAAGAAATTGAGTTACAAATTCTTGAAATTCTTCATTCAAAACCTAACTTAAATTAATTGATCTTTTTAGGACCTCTCTGTCATTCTCCCAATAAATTTTTGGATAAAAATTGCAACTGGTTCAACCAACTCATCAATTGTTTCTATGGAGAATGATAAAAAGGTCTCAAAAGAATTAATTAATTCAAGTTAGGTCCTAAGTGCCAAATTTTAAAAATTTATAACTCAATCTTTTAATTTTACAATTGAATTTTACAATTGCATTGTGATAAATTTACAACTTAATTTTCAAATTTTAACATAATTGAAGTAACAAAGTTTATTTTTCCTGTTAAAATTTAAAATACAAATTGCAAATTTATCACAACGGAGTTGTAAAATTGAAAGATTGAGTTGCAAATTCCTGAAATTCAACATTCAAACCTAACTTGAATTAATTGATCCTTTTAGAACCTTTCTGTCATTCTCCCAATAAACTTTTGGATAAAAATTGCAACCAGTTCAACCAACTCATCAATGGTTTCTACGAAGAATGATAAAGAGGTCTTAAAAGAACTAATTAATTCAAGTTAGGCCTCAATTGCCAAACTCTAAAAATTTATAACTTAATTTTTTAATTTTGCATTGTGATGAATTTACAACTTGATTTCTAAATTTTAACATAGTTGAAGCATAAAAAAGTTTATTTTTCCTGTTCAAATTTAAAATATAAATTGCAAATTTATCACAACGAGTTGCAAAATTGAGAGATTGAGTTATAAATTCCTAAAATTCAACACTCAAAACCTAACTTAATTAATTGGTCCTTTTGGAACATCTCTGTCATTCTCCCAATAAATTTTTGGATAAAAATTGCAACCGGTTCAACCAACTCATCAATTGTTTCTATGAAAAATGATAAAGAGGTCTCAAAAGAATTAATTAATTCAAGTTAAGTCCCAAGTGCCAAACTCTAAAAATTTGCAACTCAATCTCTTAATTTTACAATTGCGTTGTGATGAATTTACAACTTGATTTCCAAATTTTAACATAGTTGAAGCACAAAAAAGTTTATTTTTCCTATTAAAATTTAAAATATATATTGTAAATTTATCATAACGAAATTGCAAAATTAAGAGATTGAGTTGTAAATTCCTAAAATTTGACACTCGAAACTTAACTTGAATTAATTGTTCCTTTTGGGACCTCTTTATCATTCTCCCAATAAATTTTGGATAAAAATTGCAACCAGTTCAACCAACTCATCAATTGTTTCTACAAAAAATGACAATGAGATATTAAAAGAACCAATTAATTTAAATTAGGTCTCAAATGCCAAACTCTAAAAATTTGCAACTCAATTTCTCAATTTTACAATTGTATTATGATGAATTTACAACTTAATTTTTAAATTTTAAAATAGTTGAAGCATAAAAAAGTTTAATTTTCCTGTTAAAATTTAAAATATAAATTGTAAATTTATCACAACAAAGTTGCAAAATTGAGAGATTGAGTTGTAAATTCCTAAAATTCAGCACTTAGGACATAACCTAAATTAATTTATTATTTTGAGACCTCTTTGTCTTTCTTCCTTGTTTCTATCGCTTTGGGCCGATTCAAGGCCGTAACAACTTGTTCTCTTCCCTAATTTTCTTGTCATTCTAGATTGGACAAGCAACTAGCTCCTAGTCCAACCAATCAAACCTACCAATGTGACCCAATACTTGTAACACTGATCCCAAAATATGTAATTTATTATTTGATTATGGGTAAAAGTGTATTTTTATCCTTACAGTATTCCCTGAGAAGCACCCGGCACTCTATATTATTCATTAGAGCAATCTTGCCCTTAAAGTAATTAAATAGAGCATTTTTACCCTTTCGAAGTCTCAGTTAACATTTCTAACAATTAATGTTAGAAATTTGACGACAAGGGTAAAAATATTTATTTTAATTACTTTAAAAAAAAAATTAATCCAATCAATAATTTAAAATACTACGTGCTCTTCAAAGAATACTTCAAAAACACGTATACCTTTACCCTTTAATTATTAAATCACTTTTAAATTATTAATTCTTTTAAATTAAATTTCACAACTTAATACAGAGTTTTAGCTCCATCACTAGCTTTTCGCTATCATTGGCTTTTCTTAATGTACATAGTGTCAGAACCTAATATTTCTCTTGATTTTGAGCGTGTAGGCTAGGCATTAATTACCATGAAAAAAAGGTCACTATAACTTCCCATATATTGCAAAGATTTGACACAGATGTTCCCAAATTTTCAACTAATAATAAAAGAATTTGCAACTAAAAATCTAAAATTTAAAACCAAAACATTGAAGAAACAAATTAGTAAGAGTAATTAAGAAAATTAACCTTGAAATTCTGTTCACTTCTAGACCTTTGGTCTGTAAGCAATCTTTTTGAACATTTTGGTTCTTTGGGGACGTAACATGGTTGAGCTGGAGTAAAGAAAAGTTGTACGAATATTTTAAATAGGTTTAGATTCAATCTTATCGCATGAAAAACTAGTAATGGAAATAATTCATTTATGTCCTTACCTATCTTTTTTCCTCCTCTAGCACAAGGTAGTAGTAGAAGTCTAGTGCATTATGAAATATAATAAAATTATCCTATCATGGATCAGATACAGATAAATCTATTTTCTTGAAATATTCGATTACATTAAAAAAATAATGAAATATAAACTCAGCCACTGAATACACAGACAGATTCAGAAGAGAAGCCAAGTCACATAGCTTGTATTTGTCTTTTAGGACAAATATTTAGTCTTGCACAAAGCAATGTACTTGTATTATACAAACAACTTCAATACTCGTCGAGTTTCTCAAGCAATGGAGGAGTCTAAAAGCGACAAAAGCATGTGTGAAAGATTTTAGATTCTTGGAAACTAAACCAGGGGAAAAAAAAAGGATTTGTCAGACATATTAAGGGAAAAAGGCAAGAGTTAACCAAAAAAAATCCTGAAAACTAATTATATGGCTCATTGGTTTCCATTTATCACCAAATGTTAAAATGAAAGAATCATCTTAACGAGAAAAGATAGAGTCTAGACTCAGAGACAGTGATTTTTAAAATTATTAGTGACTGAATTGAATACCCAGAACCTGTCTACCTCAATTAAATTTTCAACCAATGTCAAGCAAATATCATGACATGTTCAGCTTAATCTCTGCTTTATTTTTCCTGGTATGTAAATACCCAATTGCTGCTTTACTTTGTAGATACGACTTTCACTCTCCATGAAGAGGCTTGCAAAGCAACAAGCTTGAAATTTTTGTGGCAGTTGCTGGTGGTATTATTATGGTTAGGATAGTCCTGCAAGTCTAAGAAAAGGAAACAATGTCATCAAAGCAAAGCAGCACTTTATTTTATTTTGCTCAAACATCATTCAACAGATTCCAAAATTTTAGAAGGTTAGATCCAGTGATGGATGCAAAACAGGAGACAAATATGAACCAATCCATATATATTCTCATTTTCTCAGAAATGTGGATTCACATTGCATATTAAACCTTCAGGAAAAACTTTAAGCCCGAAATCATCACAAGACTACCAAAAATTAGTCCATATTCTTAATGTGACACTTATGGCATATTTGGTTCAAGGAATCGTAAGGGATGTAATGATATGTAATGTAATCACGATTACCATGAATTTGTTTGGTTAGATATTGGGAACAATGGAAATGAATTTATTTATTTTTTATACTCAATTATATATAAGTAAAAATAGCAAAGACAGAAAAGCCCTTAAAAAAAACCCATCCTTGCACCTCATTCACCTCTTCTCGACTTCTCCTCCCTTTTGTCTCTTTCTCCCTCTCTTTGAACATGATGGGGATTTCCAAAGCTTCATTGCTCTTTCTTTCACTCTCAGCCACGAAGACCATGAATGAGCACTGATGTCCAGAAGGCAAGATCTGAAGGAAAAGTGAAACTACACACCAGCCAGGAGCACAATAATGGTGATAAGAGATCTTCTCGGTGGTGCCAGCGTGGTGAAGAAAAAGGAAACTTCCAGTTCTATGAGATGTGATGACATCCATATCCGCCACTTCATTCCAGAAGGCAGGAGCGCAATGGCTGACAGCAAAGTTCACACTAGTGGTGCTGGTGTAAAGGCCAATGTTGATGGAGAAGCTGAAGGCCAATGATGTTGCTGCAGAAGGAGGGGTGGCAATGGAGAAGGCAAAGGGATCATCTGATTTTTTTTAAGGGTAAAGGTGTCTTCTACTCTCGTGTATTCCCCATTCATGGGTTCTAGCTATGTAATCAGGATGCACCATTTTAAGGGATAATGAACCACACAAGTCAGCAAGAATAGCTTCTCGACAGTGATATTCAAAAATTGATTCTCGTCCTTTTTTGATAGTGGTGATTTGTTGGAGATGGACAAGACAAGCTTGGGTTCGTTGAGAAAATAGTGTCAAGGGCTAACTAGAGGGCGCAAGATGATATGTGTTGAAGAACTTGTGGAATCAATTTTTCAGTTAAAGAAACAATTAGGATAGAAAGAATTAACTGGTCTTGTTGAAATCACTGAAGATAATCGCAGTTAGGTAGGCCAGCAAGAGTTTTTGTTGGAGGTGGAGATATGGAACCATCAATATATCCAAATAGTTGTTGACCGTATGAGTAGGGCATAATCTAAGCTCGCCAAATGAGATAGTTATCCTCAGTGAGTTTGATAGTGATAAAGTGATGAAAATTGCTAGGTGAGGAGGAGGAGGGTAGAGTCAGTGGTGGCAATGGTATCAATAGTGGGTACCAGTGGTGGAGACTATGGTTGCAGGAGAGCTAGCCATTTTAGTCGGCTTCATAGCTCTGATACCATTCTAAAACATAACTAAAGTAGGTTAGCTGCTACAAACAATAAGACTCCAATAGTGTTCAATTTGCCATTGGAACAAAAAAATTTTCATAGTCTAGACCATGTATTCGAGTAAACCACCTTACGACCAAGCGTGCTTTCAACTTGTCAAGGGCACCATCAATATTCTATTTTGGAATGAGTACCCACTTACAACTCACTATTTTCTTTCCTTTAGGTAACCAAACAAGTTTCCATGTCTCATTCTTTTCTGAGGCCCTCATCTCTTCCATGACAGCGCTTTGTTATTCGTGGATGCTTAGAGCCTCTTGTATAGTCTCAGGTACCTTCACCTTATCAAGATTAGTAACAAAAGCCTAATATTGAGGAAAAAGTGCGATGTATGAAACAAACCTCTCTATTAGGTGAAAGGTACATGAGCAAGGTTGCTTCCTCACAGCAATAGGAAGATCAAAATCAACAAATTCACTTACTTGTTCTATACCATCTAGCTCTAGGGTTCCAGGAATTACCCCAACTTCTATGTCACCATGAGTTTCTGCTTCAGGAACTACCTCTGGTTCAAACTCTCTTAGTGCTTTAGGTACAAGTTGATCATTGTTTTTCAATTTCTTTTTTCAAGTGTAAACAAATAGCTCTCTCTTTTGTGGTTTTTCTACATATCCTGCCTGCATGTGTTCTTCATGTCGTGACATAGGAGGAGATGGTGGTGTTGTTAGGGTAGGTGAAAGTAATAGTTCAGGGGTTGGTAGTGGTAGTAATGGCTCACTCAGTGTAAACCATGACTCAAGAAGTACCAATTCTTTATTAGGTTCTTGTCTTCAAGCCTAAGATTCACCTATGTTCTTCCCTTGAATCGAAGGATTAGGATAGAAAGGTGTATCTTCATGAAAGCTGACATCAAGACTAACAAATGTGTTTTGAGACAAGATCAAAGTATCGGAATCCTTTCTGAGTAGCAGAATAGCCAAGAAAGATGCATTTTGTAGCTCGATGATAAGTTTAGTGTTTTGGTGGTTATAGACAAAGGTTGTGTAACAAAACACACGAAGTGAAAGATTAGTTTCAATATGAGATGTGGAGAAAACATTTTGTAATTTGTGAAGAGGGGTTTCAAAAGATAGGATTCGAATGAGCATATGGTTGATTAGATGGGTTGCGATCAAAACGACATCCCCGCAATAAAACTTGGTCACATTGCAAGTAAACATGAGGGCTCTAGTAACATCAAGGATATGATGATCTTTTCTTTCAAAAGATAAATCTCTATTAACACATGAAATCAAAATCTAACTTCATAACATTGATAAGAGAACATAAAACTGATAGAAAAAATAGAAGGAATAAATCTATTAAGATGATATAGAACAAGAATCTCGTTCTATACTTCTCTCAATAGTCACGCTTAGGAGAATCTCCAAAGAGCCAAGTCTCAAAAGTCTGTTTTATTCATGATACGCTTGCTTCTGAGTTGCTAAGCATATTTAAAATGCTAAATACAATCTAAAATAATCAATAAGATCTAGATGACTAGATAATTAAATAAAATTGAATAAAACGTCCTAGAATCTATATCTATATAAAATACTAAATAAAATCTAAATAACTAAATATCTAAAGAAAATATAAATAACTAGATATTTGGATAAATATATAGATATCTACATAAATATCAAAATATCTATATAAAATTTAGACAACTAAATATCTAAATAAAATCAAAACAATATTATTAAATATAAAATATCTAAAATAAATTGAAAATAATATTTATTTATAATATCTATCTTCCCAGGTCACCCATTATCTCAGAACTCTATCAGCAACCCCATTTTGTTCGGGTGTATGGGCACAAGAACTTGTATGAGCAATACCAGGCAAGGAAAGTACTCAATGATGGGTCAAAATACTCAACGCCATTATCGGTGTGTATAATTTGAATGGTGGTGTTGAATTGAGTTTTGATCATGTTGAAGAAAGTCATGAATGTGAATGCAACCTTAGACTTGTTTCTTAAAAGATAAACCCAACAAACACGAGTGTGATCATTTACGAAGGAAATGAACCACGTTGTTTTAGTACGATAGGGAATATGAGATGGTCCTCACAAGTCCCTATGAATGGTTGTGAATGGTTTTATAGGTGTGTAGGGGACTCTTAGGAAAGTAAGATCTATGGTGTTTCGCAAGTTCACACTTCACACTGAAGATCATTAACATTCATATTTGGGCAGAGTTGGAAATAAACGCTGAAGGTAAAGAAAAATTAAGGTGACCCATCCTCTTATGCCATAACATAAAATTATTAACTTTAGAAGTAAATACAGAGTTACCAACAATCAATGAGTTTCCCACTCAAGTGGTGACTTCGAAATAATAGAGCCCCTCATGCTCTTTGGCACTTCCGATTGTCACTTCAAATGATAGGTCCTTAAATACACAATGAGAAGGGAGAAATTTAGGCTAACAATGTGACTGCTTGGTCAACTAACTGATGGAAAGTAAATTACAATCAAGTTTAAGAACATGGAGAACAAATTCCAACATTATCGAGTCAGAATACGAATACTCCCTTTTCTTGCTACAGGTGCCAAGGAACCATCTACAACCTTTACTTTAACATTCCCACCACACAGGATGCAAGTGGAAAACAATTCATGACAATTACTCATTTGGCCAAAGGTTCCAAAATCAGTTAGCTGGAATCTACAACTTTTAACCATCTACAACCTTTACTTTAACATTCCCGGCACACGGGGTGTAAGTGAAAAACAACTCATGACAATTAGTCATATGGTCAAAGGCTCTAGAATCAACAATCCATAGAGATGTATTTCGTGTCGTTGTTAAGGCTTGAAGCAAGGTACCCTTTTTAGCCACTAACACAGAGGACATAGACTCTGATATGTATCCCACGATGATAGCATCAATTGAAGGCTAAAGTACCCTTTGTATGCCAAAAAATAGAGACACATAGAAGGTAAAGTTGAGAGCCACCACAAACAGCACTCTAGAATTAGCGGAGGTGAACTAAGGGTTATAACAACACTGGACGAGACACCCAAGACTAGAGGACTTCAAAATAAGGCTTTTGAGACTCGGGTAATTGGTGGTTCTGGCCAAAAATACTAACTTGAGTGCAACCAAAGGTGTCATCACTCGCCCAAGTTGTCCACGCGCTGCATGCACCGCTTGGCACGTGTGGGCTCCACACGCCGCCAGTTGTCACCAGATTTCTGGGTTTCGCCCATCACACCTTAGGGAGTCATCTATGTCGGCGATGAGAGTCAGGAAAGCCTCTACGATGATTGACATGCATGACCAGCACAACAGATGTGTTGCCATGCAACCCAACTACCTAGAAACCCTAGGAAATTTTTATGAACCCTACTGCTCTGGTACCATGTGGAAATTAAGAGAAATATATTTCTTATTCATATTAAAAAATGTGTTACAATCAATATATATATACAATGTTGGGAGACAAAGTAATAAATGCTAATAACTCCTAATAATCAACAATAATCCCTAATAATTAGGCTAGAATATTTACAATAAATTCAGATATTCCCACAGTACAATATTTGAAAGGATTGTTTGCATATTTCGTTGATGAATAGTGTGCACAGAGTTGGTCATATATAGAGACATGAGCAATACAATTGTGACATGTGTTGCATGAGGAAGGATCTAGAATAAACATATAGAAGTGATGCGTGTCACATGCTGCAAATTAATGTTTAGAATGCTTTCCTCCATGGCTTCCTTCAAGAATCGGTCTATATGCAACAACCACTGGGGTTCGTTCATCCAGAATATTCTCACTATGTCTACAAATTAAAGTGTGCAATTTATGGCCTCAAATAGGCCCCACGTGCCTGTTATGCTCGACTCACCTCCCGGCTGCAACAACTTGGTTTTCACTCTTCTAGGTCAGATGCCTCACTTTTTATTTGCAATAATGCTCATTGCAATGTTTATGTGTTGGTCTATGTTGATGACATTGTTGTGACTGGTTCCTCTGACTTGGCTGTTCAAGACCTTAAAACTGCTTTGAGTCATACCTTTCCTATCAAGGATTTAGGTTCTCTCCACTATTTTCAAGGAATTGAAGTTTTGCCATCCAAATCTGGTCTTATTCTTTCTCAAAGAAAATATATCAATGATACTCTTACAAAGTCCAAAATGTCCAAAGCACGTCCAATCAACACACCTATGGCACCCAACACTCATCCTCTCATGACATCCCTCACTTTAGTGATCCTGCCCCATACCCAAGTATTGTTGGTAGTCTTCAATGCCTCAACTTCACTAAACCAACATTACCTTTGCTATGCATTGTGTACGTCAATTTATGCATAGTCCAAAGGAGTCACACTGGACTACTGTTAAATGAATTTTGCGTTATCTCCATGGTACAGCACACTATGCCCTGCATCTACATCCTTCACCCTCTACTTCTCTATTTACCTTCTCTGATGCAGATTGAGGAGGAAATCCTAATGATCTTCGCTCCACTAGTGGCCCTAATCTCATTGCTTGGAGTTCAAAGAAACAACCTATAGTGGCTAGATCAAACACTACAGCTGAATACAAAGCCATTGCCACCAAAACTAGTGAACTCATCAGGCTTCAAAGCCTTCTATATGAACTTGGCATCTACCTACCTCAAGTTCCTTTCCTCTTCTGTGACAACTGGGGAGCCACTTACTTAGTTGCCAATCCAGTCTTTCATTCTTGCACCAAACACATCTCACTTGATTACCATTTTGTTTGAGAACATCTTGCAACTAAACTACTCCACATCCTTCATGTCTCCTCACAAGATCAACTTGTTGATATTCTCACTAAGCCACTGTCTTCATCTCACTTTGCCAGTCTTCATTTGAGTCTCACTGTCTCACTAGCACAGTTTGACTTGCAAGGGCGCAATGAACCACACAAGTCAACAAAAGAATCCACATCAGCAACAAATAAGAAAATACAAATCACATGACTCACATCACTCTATATGTTTATTCTAGAATCTAGATCCTTCCTCATGCAACACCTGTCACAGTTGCATTGTTCATGTCTCATATATGACCAACTCCATACACACTGTTCATCAAGGAAATATACAAACAATTCTTTCAAATATTATACTTTACTTATGTTTTAGGAAGGGAATTTGGATATAATGTAATCCCTTTTACATTACTAAGTCCAACCAAATATCAAGAATAAGCATGGAATTGAACCAAATGAGCACTTAACTCATTTATGTCCCCACAAGCTATAACCTAAATAAGATATATTATGCTATACAGAAGCCATAACTCTAAAATTTAGGATCCATGGCTATTATGTTGATTTGTATTTTCCAAAACCCCTTAATAAACTTTTATTCATGAGATAATGCATTCTGATGGAAGTGAGTAATATTATTGCCTGAACTTCACTATAACAGTCAGTTTCACGGTTTCTAACATTCCATCATTTTCCACAAGGATCAACGCATAGCAAGGTAATTAAATTTGTTCATCCCACATATTCAAACAAGATGCATGAATCATGTGAATAAAAAAAAAATTCATGAATATCAACTGGCAGAGCCAATCAGATAGAAAATAAGGGTCGAAGTAAAAGGAGATTACACTTACATCTTCTTCACCTGATCTTTCACCCTCAAATTTTTCCTAATCCAGAAATTTACCTCACAAAAATGCAACCAAAAATCCTCCCTCTCTCATCTGAAACAACCCATTTACCCAATATGCTTGATTTTCCCAGCATAGTAAAACAGAACCAAATGGAGAAATTATTTGGATAGAAGTTTATAAGAGAGTGAGGATATGGGGTTCATCTTGGCTTGCATAGAAGAGGAAGAAGCATGAAACTCTATAGTCATTGCTCTTTATATTTATAATTTATGAACCTTAGTTTGGGTTTTCAGAATGTGGGATAGATGAATGAAGCGCTGAAAATGACAATAATACAGCTGGGAGAGGCTTGACCTTAGGGTTAGAGAATTAGTGGAAGAATATTTGACAAATGGTCCGATTCTCCTTTTTTATTATTATTTTACTGAAAAGGAAGATGAGTTCAATAGTGAATATTTAATAATTTAACAGGCTTGAACCAAATAAATTTCTGAGTTCATATATTTTAAAATAAGCTCTACCTAACTTGTTAAGCTCACTCTTTTCCAGTAATTTTTCTCCTAAAATTAAACTGTAAAAATATCATATCTCTAAATAAATTTTCCAACTCATGAACGTGTTATTTATTGGTAATAATTATTTTTATCAGCAAATAGTATTTCATCAAATACCAACATTTGTCTATTTTTAAATTTCCCTTTAATCTCTTCAGGTTAAAAGAAAATATCCCTTAATCTCAGCAAATAATCAAGTAAATAGCCTAATTAAATTAATTTTTCTATTTACAGATATCCACTGCAATTAGCTATTTCTTACCCAGCTAAGTTAGATCCTTTTTTAATTCAATTACATGATTAAGATGCCTAGCTCACTCATCCTCAGAAATAAAATCTCAAGATGTGACCCCTGATCTTTGGATTACTCTGCATCACATGTTTTTAAGGCCATGTGAAAATGATTTCTCAGTAATCAATCAGCTTACGTATAGATGTGGGCTTGGGAAATTACAAGAGAGAGTAGGTCAAACATCTACATCTTGTCATGCATTTATACAAAAACTCAGGAAATGGGTGGACATGCAAACATATACAACAGAACTCAAAGTGAAATGGATAATGAATGGCATGTGATTATCATGAGGAAGAAAAATGGGAAAATTACATATAGATCCTATGAAGTAGACTTATTTACAAATAAATCCCGTGAAATTCAGAAACTACAACTAAGTCCCTTGGGACCTAAGAGTGATTTAAAATTAGGATAAAAAGACAATAATACCCTTATTAAACATATATACATTACATCAGTCAAATAATTTACAACTATTTCATGAGTAATTTACAACTACCACTTTAACTTTTTACAGCAATAACTTCACATACATATGTGAAATTACTGCTGTAAAAAGTTGAAGTTATAGTTGTAAATTACTGATGAATTAGTTGTAAATAATTGATATTACACTTGTTAGTAACAAATAATTGTTTAGCTGTTCATATGCGAAGTTACAATTGTAAAAAGTTGATATTATAATTGTAAATTGCTGATAAAATAGTTGTAAATTAATTATTTGGTTAATGTAATGTACATTTAATAGGGTATTATTGTCTTTGCAGCCTAACTTCAAATTACACTCAGGTTCCAAAAGACCTGACTGTAATTTCTGAATTTCACAAGACTTATTTGTAAATAAGTTTGCTCCACGGAACCTATACATAACTTTCCCAAGAAAAAAAGTGTACCTTGAATCAGTTTGTGGATGCATTTTCATTCTTCATAATCTTATGGAATGAATTGGAGCGGTCTTCTGCAACCATTTCTCGCAATATATCATCTTCAATCTTTTCTGCTTGCCAACGGGAAGGGTCTTGCACAAATTCTTCACTAAAAATCATGTTGGAAACCCACTCTTTCCAAGTTGTTCTTCCATACTTATCTTCCTCCAATGTGCCTGTTGCCAGCAGCTGGTACACATAAACCATCTTTTGCTGACCAGGACGAAAAGCACGTGCAACAGCCTGTTTTGTCTTGGATGGATTCCATTCTGAATCCAATAAAATCACCCGAGAGGCTGCTGTCAAACTAATGCCTTCAGCACAAGATGAAATTGAAGCAAGAAGTATCTTTGATGCTCCATTAGGATCCTCAAACTTATCCATTATCCTTCCTCGTTCAAAGAGCTCTAGCTCCCCAGTAAGAACCAAGACTTCTTGACCTCTATGCCATCCAAAGAACTTCTCAAATAATTCTGTAAATAACCTCACAGGTGCAATGTTATGGCAAAACATAAGAACCTTCTCACTCCTGACAACACGGTAGACCAGGCTCAAAACAAATTTCACTTTTGACCCTTTTTTTAAATCATATTTCCATTTCTCTAGCTCCATCAATTGCTCTATAGAGAAAAACTTCTCAGCACATGCGGCTGTTTTGACTAACCAAGGATGTATTGATCCAAGGGTTATCAAAAGCTCTAACTCCAAAGGATATCCATTGCACCCAGACATTTTCTTCTGGAGTTTATTCAAAATCTCATGCTGTATATCAGTAGTATTCATTAACAATGTATAGATTTGTAAACCAGGAAGATCCTCTGAGTTCCCATTTTCATAAACATCTATAAAACCACTGGTCATCTTTCTCAACATGTTCAGACCCTGCTTTTGCTCTTTTCCATCATTTGAGTCAACTTTTTTAGCAATATTATCCAAGAAGAATTTTCTAGCTCGCGCCTCTATCAAATGACGTGCTTTTCCTGTTCCTTTCGTCTTCCTCCTGTATTTAGGGTCCAGTTTTTTCAACACTTCAAAAGCAAACTTTGGTCTTGCCAAGCAAAGAGTGTTGAAGTATTCGCAGAAATTGTTCTGAAACAATGTGCCCGAAAGTAATATTCTCAATTCTGTTTGTACTTTCATCAAACCTTTCCTCAACCTTGACTTTGTGCTTCTAGGATTGTGCCCTTCATCCAATATAAGAATACCAGGACTTTCCCTCAATACTTTAGCCATGTACTTCCTGTGAGAAAACTTTGAATCCTCTCGCATCAATGTTAAAAATGAAGTATAACCCATGACTAGAACACTTGGATGTGCGTGCCACTTTTGTATCTTTTCCAGGCAATCCAAAATATGCTTGACATCATCAGTAGGCTTTGGACCACCATGAAAAACCACTGCATTCTGCTTGAATGCTCGGTAGGTTCTACGACCATGAATTAGATATACTGGAATAGGAATTTTCCATTTGATAAATTCTTTGTACCATGTGTAAAGTGTTGTCTTAGGAGCAAGAACCAAAGGTCGCTTCCCTGGGAATAACTTCAAGTAGCTAACAAGAAATGCAATAATAAGGAATGTTTTTCCAGCTCCAGGAGAATGAGATATCACACAACCACCTCTTTTTTTGGATGCCGCTTCCATAAGTGTCGGGTCCATAGACCCAGCAATATTTTTCCAAAGAAATTCAAAAGCTTTTCTTTGGTGGATGTGCAACTTCCACCTAAGTTCAGGAATTAAAGCCCACACATTGTCATTTTCTCCAGTTATAGGTTGATCAGGCAGAGCATCAGACAAAAAAAGATGGAAACTATCATTTTCATCAGCCTTTGGCTCTGGTTCTGAACCTTCTCTGCTGTGTTGCTTCTCCTCATGGTGCCACATTGAACGTTCCAACTGCATATTTGACAAATTGTCATATACTTGCTGAGCAAACATAAACAAAATTATCTAACCAATGGCATGAGATTATAATTAACATCAGTAGCTAAATGTATTGATGGGGAGAGCACTGGATAACAAAGAACAAATAAACCAAAGGGTTCCTTTTGGGATCACAGTATTTAACCTATCATTGATTTTACAAATAGAAAACACCTTCCTATGGCATGTTGTGTCCATCTTGATGCAAACTTACAAAAAAAAAAAAAAAACACATGTCAAGACATATCTAGTCATACTAACATGCAAATTCAACAAAGTTTTCAAAAACTTACAAAGGGTGGGAAAACATCTTTCATCTCAGCACTGACAATGCCACATAATAGACAGTAAATTCCAATTTCTTCATTCATTCTATAATCATGGCGACAAAGTGAATCAGTTTTTTCCCAGGTCTCAGTAAAAACTGCAGCACTTGAACCCTGATGAGATAGCTGAACTGTGTTAGCTTTGGAAAAGATCGTGAACAAAATAAAAGTGAACTAACAAATACTAATAGAAATGGGCTTAGACCTCTTTGTTACCGGAAAACTGAAAAACTAAAATCAAACTCACCTCCCCCCACCCACAAAAAAGGAAGGAGGACAGAGTAAATGGCTATACCTCTGTGTCTTCTTCAACATAACTTGATGCCAGTGAAACTTCCATTTCTCTCCACAATATATCTAGTTCATCGGTTTCTTTCTCATCCTCAATTTGGGGTGACTTTGTTTCCCCCTTTTGTCCTAAGTTACTTGTTTCCTTGAATTGTATCCACTGCTCAGTAATAGGTGGCTCTGCTTCAGATGGTTTTGCATTCATATTCTTTAAATATGAGTCTATCAATTCCTTGTAGGCACCTGCACTTAAGGACCTAGCTTTATAAGTTCTTTCTTCATCAGATTGTTTGCCTCTTGAAATTGTTGAATGATATTTTTTCCCTTGAACTGCTTTATCAGAATTTATCCCTTCCCATCTGCTTTCAAAATCCGTATCATTCAAACCAAATGAATTCTTCCTCTTTATTTTAGGGGTGCCAAGATTATAATGACATCGGGAAGCAATATCATCAATCTCTTCAACACAATCTTCAAGACCTGGAATCTTTGAAGGATGATTATAGGATTCAAAAGTTAACAAATCCATATTATTCCTCTTTGGTTCAGGACTGCCCATCACATGATAATGTTTGGTAGGACATTCAACATTTCTTTGTGTGTAATATTTAGAGACCTTGGCATTGGAATCAAAATGCTCAATGTTAATAGGATCACATTCTTGAGGAACAGGAACAATGGCAAGTTGAGATTGAATTTCATTTATATTGACATCACCTGAATTCACCTCCTTAGACTTAGGCCTCCTTTTATACACTTTAAGTTTGTTGTAAGACGTCATCTTATTAAACTTCAGTCCACTGCCATCATCCATCACTCCATAATTTTTTTGCAAACCAATCAGGGATGATAATGGCATTGACAATTCATCATCCTCTCCATCATCTTTTCGAATGTCCATCTTGTATGGCCTGGTTCGAACAAAACCAACATCCAACACATGAGTCTCATCACAGCCAAGGTAGCGCTCAGGTTGTACATTTCGACGTTTGGAACGACGCAAACCCTCAGGATTATAAGATGAAAATGCTTTATCTTTATGGGAGTCATCTGTATTGTCAACCTTATCAGTGTCAGATGAAATAACCTGGGAAACAATGGGTACTAACATGCTGTTGTCTATTCTGAAATTTACAACATCCAACAGGAAGCTATTATCATCCACCCCCATGATTTGATACACAATCTTGTTACCTGCAGATCTCACACAAAATGAAACCTGCTTTAAAACAGATGAGACAATTAACCATGAAATATCAGATAGAAATTTCCCTGAAAGCAATTTAGTTTGTGGCACTGCATGCCAATCCTCAGATGAATCCCATCGATAGTGCTGATCTTCACAAGGACTATGCTCAAGCCTTTGGAGAATAGATATTTGATTTATTCCAACTACTTTGATCTCCTTACTCAGAGTTCTTACCTCAGAACCAACACAACCTTGATTAACATAAACGTTCACATAATATTGACACAAGCACCCAGGTTCATGTGGCTTTCTCTGTATAGAACTTATTTTAGCATCAACCCACACCTACAATGAAAAGAATTCTGCCAATCAAATTTAAATTTCAGTGACGGAACATTTAACAGGACTTTAACAGGGGCCAGGAGCAGGGCAACAATATTGATAAAAACAAAAACAACGATCTAGTAATCTCATAAATATAGACAACACTTTCCCTTATTACAAAACCATTGAATGTTCACTGTATAGATGTATTCTATACAAATAGGTCCATACACCAAGTCAACCCAAAAGCTTAAACATTTAAATGTTTTGTTCATGATTGATTTTTATTGATATCTCCAAGGGACTCTATCTTACCAAAGTGATTCAATCTTGTAGTGTGAACAAAACACAAATGCACCATTTGAAACTGAATCTTAGCTAGAAAAAATAGGGATATAGCAAGGATCGCATTCTTGACCACTCAATCATTCATGGAGAACCATACCATAATACCAACGACCACAGAGCTCAAATCGTAAGGGGTTATGCTGGCTTAACCAATGGTCTTGAGTTCAAGTCCTCCGGCTCTGCCCAGGAATAATGGATAATTGTATAAAAGAAGAAGAAGAAGAACCATGCCATGATTGGTTTTTATAAATGTCTCTAACAACTCTCAAGAAATGAGAAATCAGAAGCAAAGTGACTTTCCAATGTACACTTCTATCAAATAATATAAAAACATTATGAAAATCAGGGAACAGTTGAAATTTTATACAGCAAGGAGTTATCCACACATCACACTCAATGACTCAGAAAGAAACTTCAAGACTTAGAAGCAATAAGGTGGTGATACAATTTTGTATTTTATAATTCAACAAAAAGTGATTACGAAATTGTGCTTTTCAGTCCATGCAGTTCAAGAACCTCAACTAAAGATTAGAAGATAAAATCCAACTTAAATATTCACTTACAGGATTAAGATTATTTTGATCTGAGCCATTAGTTTGTTGAAAGGAAGAAAGTACACATATGTCAATTCCTGGTCTTAAAAAGCTGGAGCAATCTGATACAGTTGCTTTCCTAGATCTTATCCGAAGGTCTGAAATGGGAGCTTTCTCTCTAACCACATGGTTGTTACCTTTAAAATGAAAGACCATTGTTCCTCCCTCAATCGTTATGTACCTCAAAGCTTGCCATGACCCATGGAGAATTGCCTCAAATGCTGTATAGAAATATAAAGGGATCTTAGTATGTTAAAAGAATATTCATTGACATGAATATCTATGATCAAAGAACAACTGGTGATCACATTAAAAGAAGTTAAGTCTATCATGTCTATCCTGCAAATGAAAATCTCCTTTTTCCTTAATTACAGCACTGGAAGGTTAATTCTCTATAAGACATGTAAAACCAGTGCTGCAATTCAAGGAATTGATAGTAATGGATAGAAGTAAAGAAAATGAAAAGCTTACGGTGAGAATCAAATGGATGCTTCAATTGATGTAAACGCCTCTTTCTGTGCATTGTTGAGTTTAATAGCAAATAGACTTGGCGATGTCTTCCAGTGAACTTCTGCAGTAGCTTGAATGTGACAAATTAGGAACATAGATGAAACGGAATTAAACACCCATTGAAGAAGAAAGCTTCATCCAAGTTTGCAGAATGAGCAAGGAAAATTTTTATAAGCAGAAGATTTAAACCAGTTCACAAGTATCTTTCAAGTGCATCAGAAAGAAAGAAAAGAATCATATTCCACTAATTCTTATTCCATCCACTCTTGAGTGGCAATAATAAAAAGTATTGAACTTTACCCTTTACACGTAGTAATTAATTCTTATTCCACCCCTCTTCAAGTGACATACACGAGGATTGAACTTGCAATCCTTTGCTAACACCCAATCCTCATAAATCATAACCATGTGAAGTAGAGGATCAAACTTGTGATCCTTTACCCAAGCTAATTCTTATTCCATCAGCACTCATGTGGAATACACGAGGATCAAGCTAGTGATCCTCTACTAATTCTCATGACAATCACCCTCTAATGGTCAAACCAAGGAGGATCAACTTGCAAGCCTTCACCTACATTAATTCTGATTCCACCACCCCACCCATGTGTGGCACACACAAGGATCAAACTAGAAATCCTTTAGCTAGCACCCCATCTTCCCAACCACATGTGCTAGCTTCAAATGGCATTATACTGATTCTCATCCCACCCTCACTCAAATGGCAGCAAGGGGGCTATGCAAGGAGAATCGAACTTGCATTCCTTTGCCTAACAATCCACCCTCAACCAAAGCTAGCATAAAGTAATGTTCACAATTCATATTCGCCAATGCTCATGCCCATTTGTTAATTCATGTTTTCCAAGTGACATTCAGTACTCCTCTCTGTTTCATTACTTTTTTTGAATTTTTAATTAGAGAAACGAGATTATTTTACATCATCAAAATCCAATTTTTCATTATATTCTTTTCCATTTGTGTTGTGTGGCGGACCCAATGACAATCGAAACTAACTTGCAACAACGCTTAAACGAAAAATCCATCCTTCTTACGATATGAGTTACCCTCAAGTGGCGTTTATAATTCAGGATTGCTCATTCTTATCCCGCCCAGTCCAGATAAAAGAAAGAAAAGGCAAAAGAAACCAATGTTAAGCAAATGGCGAGTGGATTAACATCTGAGCATTCACTTTCCTACTCTCTAGAAGGGGCAATATTATACTCGAGAGTATTAAGAACTTCACAGCTATATAATATATATATTCCCGAGAACATAGTTCATATTCACATACTCATCCACATAAACAGCAAAGCCTTGCACGCAAAATAATAGCTTTTACAGACAAATTTTCCGTTAAGAGTCAAAAGCCTCTTCGTTATGGTTTCTTTACCTCTTTGGACGCAGAGAAGTATGAAAACTCAGAGACTCAAACTGGTCGATCAATCAAATGATCAGCATCAGAAACTTGAAGCCATTTCGATTTTGCAGAAACGAAAGTCAGCCGATCGTACTTGAAAGCAAACAACTCGCTCAGGGTCTAGCAGGTGAAGTTGGATCCTCTAAATGAACACATTGAAACTTAAAAGAGAGACAAAAATGATCATTTCAGTGGCGAAAAACAAAGCAGGCATTAAATGGCGGTGCTAGAAAGGAACTTGAAAAATGAAGAAGAGAGTGAGTCAGTGAGTATGCTGAGAGAAGAGTGAGAAAGTGAACCAGGAAAAAGTGGAACAGAAAGAAAGAAGAAAGGCACGAAGAAGATCGCCTGAAGTGTCGAAAGCCTGAAGAATGCTGAAGTAAGCAAAGGAAGGCCGTCCGATTTGATGGATGAACCAGATGATGCCACGTGTCATAAAGCAAATTTCCGAGATGCTATTTCCTTCCTTCTTTAGCCTTACTTATGCACCGCTTAAAATCTTCTTTCAGCTTTCTACCTAACCTGATTAATACCTTCAATTGTTATGCTGTTTTTGTGCGGGAAATATAAACCAAAATTATGATTCTGATTCCCCATAATCCCCATATAAGGTCATAAAGCTGGGGCAAGGTTGTTTTTCTGTTTTTGGCAGAATCACATGCAAGGCCCGGCAAAAGAACATATTCACACTGCAAGCTTAACAGATTCTGAAATTCCTGTACAAGCCCAAAAGTCTTAAATGCAATTATTTTCAAAATTGAAAGATCCAACTACTCTTAATGAGTGAAAACATTTGTGTTGTATATTAATAACAAAATATATTTAAATAACAAGTAAAGTTTAATTATTTACAATAAAAAATTCATTTATTTACAAGAATTAAAATTCACAACTTAACCAAATAAAATTAACAACAAAATATCCTTAAATAATAAGAAAAGTTCAATTATTTATAAAAAAAAAGTTCATTTATTCTCAAAAATTCATATGGATTTACATTTGTGCTTGAGAAAATTTACAAGTGTTAACCAAATAAAATTAATAACCTAAGGTCTATAAATAACAAAAAAAGTCCAATTATTTACAACAAAAAAATCCCTTTATTCAAAGAATCCATATGGGTTTACACTTATACTTGAAAAAAAATTTAAAAATTAATTAAAAAATAACAAGAAAAGTTCAAGTATTTAAAGCAAGGAAAATGTTTATTTACAAGAGTTCTTATGTGTTAACACTTGTACTTAAGAAGAACATTTGCTAGTTAGCCAAAAAAAAAAATTATTGATAGAATGTCATTAAATAAGAAAAAAGTTCAATAATTTATAATAGAAAATCTGTTTGTTTACATGAGTCCATGTGAATTTACTTAAGGATAGTTTAGTTTTTTTACCTTTGAAAATAATTGTATTTGAAGCTTTTGTGCCTGCAAAGTAATTTAAGAATCCATTGGTTCTGCAATGTAAATATATTCCTTTGGCAAGTCTTGTATGTGATTCTCTCTTTTCTTTTTTATTTTGCCTTCAATCATTGAAAATATACTCCAAACCTCTTTAAATTATTAAGGTATAAAGGAGATTTGTTCTGGTTAATCTCGAGCAAATAATATCGCGCGTGAGCTTGATTTCATGGTGACACTGCTAAATATTTACTCAACAGTTACAAAATGTTGATTCTAGTTAAAGGACAATTTGAAACCAACACCTAGCACAATAGCATTTTTTTTATTAACAGTATTAATATTTTTTCAGGGAGAATCACGTTTATTTGCCGACAAGGATTAATACAAAATAAATTATTATTAAATAGAAATAAAGACTTGTTTTTTTTTATGAGACTTGTCATTAACATTTGTCTGCGAATAAGTTTTTTATTAAATTATTGGATGTGATGCTTTCTATTTTTTTTATTAGCTAGTGTTGGTGAATATTTTTTAAAAAAATTAATAGTGATTCTTTTTTTTTTTTGGCAAACATCCCTATTAATTGTATTATAAAAAGATCATATGAAAAAGAAGTTAAATGCAACTAAGATATATTGATTTTAATTGGAAGTGATATTTAAAAAGCAGTAAGTAGTGATAATTTTTTATCATGTTAATAATGCAAATAACTTTTAATTACTTTTCTTAATCATTATAAAGTAATTAAAGCTTCCATATATTACGTCCATCTTATTTTAGAAGGCACTTTTGGTAGAAATTTAGCACCTTAAAATATAATTTATGAAGTATTAAATGAAAGGTATATTTTAAAATTTATATTTTTGTTTTGACAAAATAAAATTATGAAGTATATTTAATGAATTTTACTTATATGTATAATTTTATTTAAAAGTATTTTATAAATTAAGACGAAGTATTTTTTCATCACTTGTAAATATTTAAACATGACTTGATTATAAATTAAAAGAAGAAGTTATGACAAGTTGTAAATTGAACATTTACAAGTGATGTTTTATGTTTGAACAAGTCATGTTTGAATATTTGCAAATGATTATTTAAATATTAATAACAATTTATCCATTTAATAACCAAAACACATAAAAATGCTAGAAAAATTAATTTATAACATATACTCTCTCCATTTAAAAATGTAAAGCATTTTTTGAGGAGTTAGATGTTTAAAAATATAAGACATTTTTAGTCTTTTTGAAGTGTAATTAGTGCCTTTTTTTTTAAGTGCCCTATTAATAGTGACTTTATATTTATTATAGGGTATTTAATAGAGGTAAATATAAAAAGATATGGTTAGTTTGAAAGTAGGTAACTACCTTATTGAGTGATAAGATTTGATTAAAAATGTCTTATATTTTTGAACGGATGGAGTATTTTGTTATGTAACGTCATATTGACAACTTGTTAATATTAAAAAGATAAGTTGTTAAAAAAATTGGATAGGATTTTAAAAATTGACAATTTTTTTATATATAAATAAACAAGTCATATTTGAATATTTATAAGTAATTATTTGAATATAATCAATAGTGCGCTCATGATTAACAGCAAACCGTATAAACGCTTGAAAACAAAATTATAATATATATTATATTTTATATTATATAATTAAATGGTTTCAATAATTAGTGATAAATTACTTTTTATACAACCAAGGGGTCAAGGGTTGAAATACCCCCGACTCCTTTAACAAAATTTGACTACTTATATCAAAGCTTCAGCCATTAGTGCGATAGCTTTAGTAATTGGCAAAGTAATGCTTTTTTGAAAAAATAAAATAAAATAAAAGAGGTTGGAGCATTTGTGTCATTTCAATGAAAATTTAATTACAATTATGACCTTTGAGTTTGTAGAAAAATTTCAAATTTCTTTGGGTCTTCTTTACCTTATTCTTGCTTTGGGATGCCCTGACTAAAATTCTTGCTTTTTTAAAGGAGGGGAAGCCCTACTTACTCTCCGTGACTCCTAAGAAATAGTATGTCCATTGCTCGAAAGAAGAGATATTGAGATTACCTAGATACAATGATTCGAACGTGAATTAATAGGTTCATATAATTGAAACGTAATAATACATTTTTGGAATAATAATTTTAATTTCTCTCCTTACTTGGATATTCATTAATTACTTACGTCCCTTTAAATTTGTAAACTTATTGAAGACAAATGGACGAAAGTCTAATTCTATATTGGGTTAATGAAAATCATAAATTTTAAATTTAAATTATTAATCAAATAATATCTTAGAACTTAAACTCTTAAAATAAGCATATTAGACACTAAAATATTACTCGAATAGCAAATTACTCCCCATCATGAATTTGCATATACTTTCTCAATTTAAAATTATAAGGTATTTTTAAACCGAACCTTATCCCCAATAAAGTAGTTATTTACTCTTTAAATTAACTCTCTATCTTTTTATATTTATTTATATTTAATAGAATATTTCACTCTAAAATAAATATAAATGATTTTTATTAATATAGGGACGCTTTTAAAAAAAAGACAATGACTACATTTTAAAAGATTAAAAATGTTTATATTTTTTTAACATCAAACTCTTCCAAAAATGCCTTATATTTTTTACCGGAAGGAATAATTGCCATTACTTTTGACTTTGTGGGAATTAGTCAAAGGATGATATGGCACTAATCCCCCTCTTGACATGTAATATGCCAACTGGACTACATAACAGTCAATGTTATATGGATAAATAGCAAGGATAATTTGCTCAGAATTTATAAATTGAGAGAGTTTTTGTTCATTTTAAAAGTTTAGAATTAAAATATTATTCAAATGATAGTTTTAAAGATTCAAGATATTCATTAACCCTTCTATATTTATTATAAAATTAAATAATAAAAAACCGGACATTAATTGAAATAAATTTATTGATGACAATGATTAAATATCCTTATTAATACCATATAATTCAAAATTTGGTAAATTTATTGACCGTTTTTGTATTAGTTGTGAAAATTCCTAATTGAGAAAAATCGAGTATTAATTTTATTTTAAGAGAATTGGATATTAAATGGATTTTATTTTATCAGTATTCTTTTTTTTTTTGCCATATTAAACCTTCTAAATTTCCATAGAATATATTTAATATGTGGCATAGTCTAAACCACAATTTCCATGTTAATTATCCGATAAATTAATAATTGACATTAACTTAAATATTCTCATTATTTAATGATTAATTTTAAAATTAGTAAATTTATGTCATGAAAAATTATTCCCCAATATCTTATTTATTTGTACCAATTGTATCATGTATCAAATTGAATAATACTACTCCCAATCCAAAATTATAAAACACTTTTAAAAAAAATCATCATTTCAAATACAAAACCCTTTGATAAGAATAAATTTTCATGAATTATGTTTTTCTAATATGAACATTGTGTCAATTTTCATATATTCTCTCTCTTAATATTCTTTTCAAAATGAACTATTAAATTAAGGATATTTTTAAAAATTTTATTTTTTTTTAAAAAAATAATATTATAAAATAAATTTAATGATTTTTATTTACTATGCATGATTGTAGAAAGTATTAATGTTAGCTAGCTGTATCATCGTTGTCGTCGTCTAAACAAAAGTTGAAAGCATTTTGCTTTCATTATATTAAAGATTCAAAACTCATAAACCGGTCTCTCCATATTAATTTTTTTAATAGAAGTCAAATTCATTAAACACATAAAAAGATTAAAAACAAAAGGCGCAAAAGAAGTAAATTTTTTGTCGTTGCCTAAGATATTTTCATATTGGCAACTGTAAAATTAATCTTTTTAAGAATTTGAGCGTCACTTAAAAAATGTCTCCTCCCAAATGATGTTTTTTTCATGTATACCTTCAGGAATGATACTTAAGAAGAGTAATTAGACTATTCTCTTAGTCCCATAAAACTGAAGCAACATTGTTGGCTGAAGATATTACAATAAAAAATTGAACCCAAGCAAAAAAACTGAAACGAGCAGCAGCCGAAAAGTAGAAACAGAGATAGGACTTAGGGTGAGTGCGGTTGGTAGAACGAAGACGGGACTCGCAACACGAGAAAAGATAGCTACAAGAACGAGAGTCAGGCCAGCCGGATTGATCGATGGGCAAGTTTGAAAAATTTTAAGACTGGGCTTGAGTGTTTATTATATTTTTTTTTATTTTTAAGTTTATTCAGCTTGTCGAATAAATTTAAAAGCATTAAGTCAAACTTAAATTCAAATAAATTTAGTTCAAATAATCAAATTTTTTAATTAATAAATTAAAATTAAAAAGACAAAAGTTGGAAATCTTAATTTCTTTAAGATGAAAATTGAAATTGATTAAAAAATAAAATAAATAATATTTAACAATTTAGCTAATCAGGTCAATTTGAATAAGCGCCAAAACTTGATCTGAATAAGTTTAATTTAAATTGAGCCTGACTCAACTAAATTATCAATGCTGGAGCGACTCCATTTTGCATGGTTCGTCATCACAAGTGCCCAAAGAAGTCGATGATAGAACACCCACAATGTGCATCGCCTTTAAAAACTATCATGCCATAGATTATGTATATATAACCAGCAGAACTCACCCAAAACGAAATGAGAAGAACAAAGTGACCTCCATATAAAGATTCCCAACATAAGTCATAAACGCCATAGCTTCCAATATGATATAGACAAAAAAAAAAAAAAAACGACCTCAAAATAAGATTGAGATGCTACTTGTATGACATTACTCATGATATGCAAGCAAGTTCTATGAGCATAGCGTGTTTACACTCAACTAAAACTTGCAGACAAAACTAGAACAAGTTATATGAGTTGACCTAAATAATTAATCATAAGGTTGAGTTGGAAAATTTTTACCCAAATAAAAATAAATTTTTTTGCTTAAGTAGATAATCCGTAAATTATATGGAATAACCTTAATGGATTTGATAGGCTCGTTTAACCATATTATTTTTAAAAAATAAAATAAAAAATTGTTTATGACATGACTTTTGATAAATTGATGGGCAAGACTTGGCTATATTGGCTTAATTATTTTTTTTTTCTGCAAATATTATGAGTTAATATTTTTGTATATCTAAAATGTATCATGAAAGAATAGAACTCATTATGATTTTGGTGCATTTTTTTTAAATATCATGAAAAAAATGAATTAAAAAAATAAATGGATACAGGTTAGCCAACCAACCCTCAAGGATTGGATTGGTTGTTATTTTTACGACCTAAAAAAAAAAAAGTTGAACCTAATTCTTTTTTGCTTAACCCATATGGTTTGAATTGGCCTATTTTCCAACCCTACCTACAAAACTCCATAAGTTATTCTAGCTGTAAGAAAACATCGCACCATTTGAGCAGTTTTATAGGTACATGTCCAATATAAAATGAGGAAGACAAGCTAGTTGTTAAAAAAGAAGAAGGTTTGGTACTTAGAACCGCCTAGCAGAATACAGTCAAAAGTAACTCAATATATAAGTATTTTTTTATTGAAAGCAATCATGTTTAAAGCACTATCAACCAACTCACCAATTTTCCCAAGGGATGAAAATGGATGGTTTTGTGAACTAGATGTAGATTTTGTGACTGTCCAGATGAATCGTTAGACCATATGTTTCTTTTATGTCCGTTTACATGAGCTGTTTGGTTTATGCCTCAAAATGTGGTGATTAGCTGACTTCTAATTCTGTACTTCCATTTTTTTAATCATTGATGCTGCACGGACATGCAGAATCACAAATATTTTCAAAATAGGCTACAATGCCCATGGAAGTAATTTCAATGGCACAAAGAAATTGTTCCCTTTTTATTTATTGCAATTGCATCCAGGCCCATCATCCATGAAAGTTACGACTCAACACATTTGGAATCAGTAGCCTCCAACTATTTGGTATTTAATCCTCCGATCAGGGTTGTGTAAAAGTACTTTAATTTGATCTAATCCAATTCAACTTGAAGATAGTCATGTCTTATCCGGTCTTTATAAACACTGATTCTTTAGGATCAAAAAAACTTAAAAGACTAGACTATTTTTTTTATTAGACTAGACAGGAGACTAGGTATCTGGACCAGTTCGGTCTTATTAATTTATTTAATATAATTATAATTAATTATTTTTAACAAATGTTTCAAGTGTAATTGATGCTAAGGAGATGATTGCATAAAGATTTATTGAATTTACTTCTAAATTGTTATTGTACTGTAGTGTTGTTGAAGTTTGTTTAATGTTTTTTTTATTGAAGTTATAAATTTAAATCATTTAGACTGTAACTGAAATATTTTTTCTTGTTGTTGGAAATTAGTTTGAATTTATCATGATTATAAGTGATTTTATTATCTTAATTGGGTTTATTAAATTGAAATGAATTATTGCCTCTCATATAGGAAAAAGAAAAAAAATAACTAAGTGAGTATTGGAATAACAAGATCAGTCTTTCAATCTTATAGATCAAATTCGATCTTGTTAGTTTTTTGAATTATTACTGAACAAAACTAAATTATGGGTTGGCTAACCCAATCCTTTTCATGAAAGAGACCAAACTTCTGGTTAGACTAAAGTCCAAAATTGTCCAGTTCTTTGTGCAATCCTACCTCTGATACAGCACATTCCAAGACATGGAAACTTTTATGCTCAGTCCATAGATGTCAGGGAAAAAAAGGTTACAACTATAGAGTCCGTCTTGGGTGCTCATCAGGTGATGAGATCTAAATCATTCAAATTTTAATATGAATGATCCAAAATTAATGAATTATTTTATATTTATTAAAATAAAAAATTTATAAAAATTATAAAAAATTTAATAATTTTTTTATTATCAATTGATCTAGATTTAATTTGAATAGTTTAATTTAATATTAAAATTTTTATAATTTTTATATATTGACTACCCATATATATTCTATACATTCCAATTTAATATTAAATTTTTTTATAATTGTATATTTTGACTACTAAGATGACTCTGTACAATTTATATTTAATAAAAACATAAAATAAATTTTTAAAAAAATTTTTAAAAAAATTACAAGTTAAAAATTTGAAATCTAAATTATGCAAAGTACATCTAGGTAGTCAATACATAAAAAATTTGAAATTACATGAGACCCTGCAAATTAAATCCAACCCTAATTGATGATAAAAAGATTTATTATAATTTATTATAATTTTTTATAAATTTTTTATTTTAATAAATATAAAACATAAAATATTTTATTAAATTTGTTCCAGATCTCATCATCTTGATGAGCACCATTGCATATCTTCTTCAACGATCACTTGTTGTACCTTAACAAGTCAAAGGCTTAAAGCAAGGACTTTGTGTAGCTGCTCTTGAGATAATTGGATTTGGACTCTTATTCATCAATGATTAGCACTGAATATCCCTTCCCTCAACCTTGCCATTGGTTATCTTTGTTTGTAGACTATCTTACATGCCTATAATTCTTGGAACTTGTAGTTTACCACCTAGGCTACATATACTTCAAAAAGATATTAGGACATTGCTCTCAAACTTTCCACAATTGTATGTAATCTTATTTTAGTATTTTAATCTAATTTTCCTTTTGCAAAATAATAATAATAATAATAATAATAATAATAATAAATCTCTTTATATTTTTGCCATTGACATCTAAAAAGATCTTTGCATAACACCTCATCCACAGAATGCACTTGACATTTGGGAGTTCACAAAAGTCAGATAAATTTTCATCACCAACTCGAATAATCCAAATTGAAACACTATTGGCAACTCCATTTGAGAAATTAGGATTAAGATAGGAATAAAAAATGGTCCAAACATTATGCTATATAACTAATAACTCTACGAATCATGAATCATTTACCCTAAAAGTAGGGTAGCTAATTTGAGTCTAGCCCAAAGAAACTCAAAAAAAATCTTAAGATTAAGTTTAGGAGTTTGTATAACAACCTTTGAAATAAAAGATAAAATAATCGAAGATTAGTCCTAAAAATTCATACAAATTACCAAACAAAACCTGACCAATAGGCCCATGAACTAGAATCCTGCTCTAAGGAACTTTCAAAATATGATAAAATCATTTCTTAAACATTGGACAGAACTCAACATCCTAACATTTTCCAATGAGCTTTTATTATCCATATTGAGGTTTGGACCCTATAAACTCCTGAATTCTTAATTTTGGGATTAATTGCTAATGGGGGTGAATTAGTAATTTAATGTGTGATTAGGGTTTTGGATGATTGAATGTTGTTTTAATCCTTTGGGATGTTATATAGATAGATTATTATGGAAGAATGTTGTTGCAAATTGAAGCGTGTGAGTGCGGCGAGGAATTTCCTCACTGTGCCACACATCACATTTAGTGCTAAAAGCATCGCGGAACATAGCACAAAAAATGACTTAAATGCTCGTGAATCAGTTCATGGAAGGCAAAGGAAAAAGTGGGAAAGAAGCATAAGAGAGTGGAGAAGGAGCCAATCTCTGATAGGGCAAAAGATTTCAAGAGCTCGGCGATATTTTTGACCTGTTACTTATTGAGTAAGTCTCATACCACCTTAACTTCCTATTCTACACTATTTCTTAGTTTAAATTATTAGGAAATTGAATTTGAAAGTTTTAAGGGGTTGATTTCTTATGCCATAGTAATAAAAAAGCTCTTCAGAGTTAAATTAGAATTTTGTGATTGGTTTGAGCTTTAATGATAAAGGTCTAAAGCAGCTTGAATTAGCCAAGTTTAGAAAGAGAAAAATGAGTGAAATTCGGAAATAAGTGTGTTAAAGTTGCAATAGATGTCATGTAGGGTTAGAAAAGTGGAAATGAACTCAAATAAAGGAAATAACAGTGTTTAGGTGTTTAATTATTGAAAGTGGTACTATTAATCAATGTGGTAATTGACTCGGGGTGCCATTATTTGTGTAGATTATTCTGTGTGATGCATTGAATAAGTGAAAAGAACTTGAGTGAATAAGTGTACCATGGGTGACCTTTCTTAAGAATAGAAGTAGAGGTAACCATATACTTTGCTATATTTGTTAACTATTTTAACTGCATAAAAGTAAATGTGTAAATTATGTTTTCATTGTTTGCGAGTTTTTTGTGCATTGTTTTGCAATATGTATGGTTTTAGAATTAAAGTGATTTTAAAATGCTTGTTGAATGACAAATGGTTTTCAAATGAAATGGATATATATATATATATATATAGTGTAATGTGTAAAAAGTGAAGATTTATCTATGTTAAAAGCATGCTCATAGTAGGTGGGAGTGAACAAATTTATATGGTTAGGCTGGCACCACGGGACATCTAGTGTAGCATATATATTAGGACTATTACCATGGTATTAGGATAAGTTGGCACCTATGAGGGGAGTGAATTGAATGATATTTAAAAACTTTTAAAAACTTAGAAGAATGAAAAAAATTTAGTATGAAGGAAGAAGATGAGACATACAGGATTTATACTAGTTTAGCCTCAAACTTGGCTTATGTTTAGTTTCCAAGATCATACTTGATATTTTCAACTAAATTCACAAGCTTTAATAGGTATTTGCCACCTCAGTACAACTCTTAAGACTTAACTTGTGTTGAATTACTCAACAAACCTTGCTACAACCCAGCAAATTGTTACAAATACTTGAAAAATACCTTTTCAAGATTTTTGAGTAATAAAATAAACTTTTACAGAAAACTCTCTTAAAGAGTAAATGAAATTACAATCGATAGCTTATAAACTTATGAGAGCTTTTTCACAATTCTTTTCAAGAATAATAAATGAATGCAAGATATTAAAGCACAATTTGAAAGCTTTTCAAATGTTCAAATGAAGATTAGTTCATTCAAAGATCATTAGTCCTAATTATGGCTCAAAATGAATCACATATAAAGTTTTGATAGTTGATAGACTATTGGAACAGTGATTTTATCCATTGGTGCTATTTCTTGTAAGTGACTAGCAAAATCAGGCATGAAATTGCACTTGCCTTGTTCCAGATATGGGTGTGTGTGTGTGTGTGATAAATCATGCATGAACCCAACAAACTCTCACGCATGGTTTTGCACTTATTCATAAGCATTCAATTATGTGTGCTGAAACTCATATGGAACTTCTTTGCTCTCACGTGTGTTTTTGCATCAATGGATATGCATTCATTTTTATGTGCTAAAACTTATGAGTGATATGAGAAACCATCACCAATTTTGTGTGCTAGAACTTGCGTGGAACCAAAAGGCTATCATGTGTGCAATAACCACATTTAAATTTAGTCTATTCGAGATGACAAATCACGCATGGATCACATTTTCACTTATGTGTGAAATAACAGGCAATAATACACAAACTATTTTAGGTATATTTTCACACGAGGAACTACATATATGTAATATTCTCTTCCTTCTAATCCCATAATTGCTCTAACCCTTAAATAAATGGGAATTTAGAATTTCAGTGATTATCATAATACCAAGTTTTAATAGTTAACAAAATGGAGATCTCAAGTTTACAACAACTAAATTCATTTTTAAAGTCATACATTTAGATAAATCAGAGTTTCATAAGTATGCAGAAGCATGGGATCATTATGTAAGTGGATGTATTTATTTAAGAATTTGAAATAAGAAAATTCTTGGAAAATTTTGAGGCTTGTGCTGCAATTTATCGAACATATGTTGTGGCTCGTGGTACCATGCATCGTGGTGCAATTGCACGAATTTTGACACTAATTTCTGCTATCAATTTAAAGTATTAGGGACAACTTACGACGCGCCCCAAATCTTTGTCCAACCTCTGATTGTCGTGAATTAAGTGTCTACAGAAAGCTTTTTATAAGCTCTAACTAATGGCATTAGTTACAAACTCGAATTCTTTATAAATCAAAAATTGGACACACTTTTCAAAACTTACACTTTTACAACAATTTTCACAAAATCAAGTGTCCAAACCAGTTACCAAAAGCTAATAGCCGCTAACACCAATTTGACCACATGCAAATCATTAAGATTAAATCGTGCAATGCACTATATTATATGAAATACTCACAGATCAAATTTTCACTATCCAACTCCTTAAGTCTCAAAAACATATAAGGGGGAGTGTACCACAATTTTCATCAAGTACTCCATAATCATCTCATAATATGCTTTACTCTTACTTGCATTAGTATTTTGGCCCTATTATAAATAACATATATCATCAACTCACTTTCTAGGGCCTAAAATACATTTACAACTTTCAATTCGCATAATGTAAGTAAGGATCAAATGAGAATTCTTAATTTGGCAATTGAAATTGTCATACACATATAAATACTCAAAATAAAGAGGCCTACTACAATAAGATCGTGATCCTAAGCCTCTGGGTGATTTTCCCTGTCTACACCTTTTGAGCTATTCCCTATAATATTAAAGATAGTAGGGTGAGTACAACACTTAGTAACCAAGGTTCGACAAACCCATTCTAATGCATGTCAATTAGTTTATAACGCAAGTAGCACATAAATAATTCTTTAAACTAGGTAAAACATTTAAGAATATACATCCACACTTTCAAGCATAATTGCTAATTGGGAAACTAATGCCTGTAGTAATTTTTCCATATCAAGAGAGTTGGTCATACAAATCATTGACAGATAATCGAAAGTAATTAAGACTCAATTCATGATTATCATTATCAGGGTCCTAATATAGATCACCATATGCCCTTACTCATTACATACATGATCACACCTCTTATGTCCTCCTTATTCCTCTGACATGAAATCATGGGCTATAACACAATGAGATAGTCTATATTTCATGACTTCCTTAGCCTAAACACTTGTGAGGAGATTACCTAGCCAAGGCACACCCAACTCACTTATGGAACATAGTTTCCCTCATTTCTCACATTATGGGGTGTCATACACCCTAAGCTAGCTCCTTTATTGAACTAGTGGATAGCTAGCTAGGTTCGAGTCTCTCATTGAACCAGTGGGACAGTCCCTCGTTGAACAAGTGGGATAATATAGATATAATCAATCTGGCAAACCATCACACGGATGGGGCCTTACCACGTGAATTTTATCATCTACTCCTCTTTTTAGGCGAACTCCCACCTTTCAAGATCATGCAATACGTATTCATGCAATAATTTATGCTTTACATGATTTATAGAACTTTACATTTCCAGTTTTATTGAACTTCATCATTATGTAAATCATTAGACTTCGCAAGCACATTTTCATGGAACTTCAAACCAGATAAGTCATTGAACCCAATTTCACAATTATTGTACTTCACACTTTCAAAATCACTGAACTCCACTATTTTAAACATTATTGAACTTCTCATAAATATATTACTTCTCAAATCACAAAATCATTGAACTTTCAATAAACACAATACAAAAATCCACCAGTATTGTTCTTAAAGAATTTCACATCATAAGGCATAAAGCTCACAAAAATTAATTTAGTGAATTTTCTAACCAATTAAGCCATATTTGTGTTTCATTTTAATTTAAACTTTTCAATGATCAATTATAAACCCATAAATCAATAAACATATAAAAGCATGAGATAGAATTTTCCTGGTTACCTTAAACCTTTGAGAGGTCAAAGGTTTCACCCCCTCAATTACTCACTCCCAAAACTTCGAAGAAGCTTGAATGGTGTTAATGATAGTTACTCTACAAGCATTTACAATGCAAAATATCAATATTTATATTTGAACTATTTTTCACTAACACTTGAACATTTCTTAATACTCAAGATTTATTCTTGACTTATGTAAAAATACCTATAAGGCTTCTTAGCTTCCTTTAACCCCAATTAATAACATTAAGCTCTTAAATGGTTATTAATGGAACCACATTGTTTCTAACCACTATATTTATAAGAATTTTAGACATTTAATGTCCTCCAACTACCAGTCATCATAAAATCACAAATATTAAGTTTACTTAGCTCAATTTACTCCCATTAACTTTATTTAGGTCAATGGGTTCGGACTTATAACTGCTATGGACCAAAAATTATTATTATAAATCAAACTTTAACTTCTACCATTAAGAAAAATGAAAGAAGAGAGAAAGATTTAAGTAAGGAAGCTTATCTTTGGTGTTTATGAGCTTTAAATCACTCCAATAAGTCAATTTCTTCAAGTCATAACTCAGCTCTTACAACCTTAAATCCCCTAATTCATCTAGATCCATGATAATGATTCATTCAGTTCAACATTTACTCTTCTAATTTTGATTGGGTGTTTGTCAGCTTAGCCGATCCATTGCTTATTGCATTGCTATTATTTTATTTGTGTTTTTAGTTCATTTAGATGTTATTTAGTTAGTTTTTGTTGTACCTTTCTTGATTGAGTATTATATTAGAATGAAGTAATTTTTTGTTTGATTAAAAAAATTTTAAAAAATAAAAATAGTTAAAAGGGCCTAAAGCCCGCAGGGCCGGCCCTGAGCCAGTTATGTTAAGGGCCGAGATTCAAATATCAGGGTCCTAAAAGGAACTCGAGTTTAAAAGGGTTGACCCTTTTAGGCCTGAGCCCTTCAAAGGTGGGCCCTACAGGGCCGGGCTGGCCTTTTTTGCCAGCCCTAGTAATTAGTGTGTGTTTGAGTTTTGAATGATAATGTTAGGAAAAACATTACAGACCCTACAAAGGTGGGTTTGAATCTTATCCAAATATGCCCTATGTTATCTTTGAAGTGTAGGGGAAGAAATTGAAAAACGAACAAGAGAGAAAGGCTGATATGAAATAACAAATTTCCTTCCAAAATATCTTCTTGTGTGGAGAGAAAATTTGGAGAAAAAATGCAATGGGTCATACACCCCATTTTCCCCCTTTTTCTCCTTTCTCACCACTCAAAATAGGAAAAAATTGTTTCCTCCCCATATTTTATTTCCATTCAAGTGGAGTATAAAAGTTTCATTTTCCTACATTTTTTATTTGTGCTTGGATAGTATTACTATTGCATTTGATTTGGGATTTGTAGTGTGGGCCTTATTTGTTTTGTTATGGAGCTTTGCAGGTTGAATTGGGCCCTGTTTTAAATTGTTGGTCTTAATTATTAATAGTGTATTGTGTAAATGTTTGATGAGTTTTGGGATATTGGCCATTAGGTCCCAAAACTCTAAATAATAGTTAGATTCCTAACAAAAATTTTTATAAAATAAATTATAAATATTAATTTAAACAATTAAATAGAAATTTTTGTTATAATATAAAAGTTATATTTAATATTTAAATACTCATTTGTAATTAAAATTCATGGATATGTAATTATCTAGATTGATATTCTAAACTAATTTTTTTAAAAAAATATCAAAAATATAATTATCATTAATTCAGTATTATGGGATCTAATTAACAACTAACAAGTGTGATTCTAGGAGTCAATTTTATTTAGACTTCAAATGGGTTAGAAGCTAGATGGAGCCCTCCGACACCTAAGTTGGTTAGACTCAATATTGATAACTTTATCAACATATGCTGTCACTTGTCGAAGCATCATTAGGGATGATAAAGGTAATTAAATTAAAGGATTTTCAAAATATTTTGACTACTAGCCTTGCACGGTAACTGAGCTCATGGAAATTTGAAAAATGTTTAACTTTTGTTGATATGCTAAGATTCCTGAAATTAATATCTATTTTGATTTTATGAAAGCCTTATCACTCATCGAGAATAACTATCCAAATAAACACCTTTTTTATTAAATTATCAGGAAAATCAAAGATCTTACCATGAAGGACTGAGTGGTCATCTTTGACAATGTCTACAGAGAAACAAATAGATATGCTGACTTACTTGCTCACCAGGCTTTTAGGGATAACTTTGACATTAGGATTTTAGACTGTCCTCTATTGGATTGTATAAACCTAATGATTTTAGACATGACTTGACTTTTGTCCTTTCGCACAATTTTTCCATTGCCTTGTATTTAAAAAAATCCCCATATTTGTGTTTATTTCCTTCTAATTTGAGGTTCTAATAATTAATATACACTCATTTAATGTGGGTTTTATGCACTAAGTGTTAACCAAATTCATACATGGAAAGCTAGTTCTCAAATTTAATTGTTTTTATTATTTGCAAGCCTCTATTTGGCAAGCATATATTCTGTTTCATTTAAAAAAATTATCGAATATATATTGATCTATCAGAAATTGTGTATTCAAATGGCATATTTTATTGAACTGTACTCCTTTATTAGCCTAAGTTACAGCAATTAATATTATGAAAGATGTAATTTATCTTTTTAAAAAAAAACCAACTGGTTCAAACTTTTAACTTGTTTTCACTTTTCATATGAGCCTAAAGACACGATCATATACATTTGAAAGGGCAAAAATTGACTGGTTCGAACATTTTTAAATCACAGGCAACACTACTGGTGGTAGACCAGGAGCCAAATATTCGCCCCCCCTTTTTTTTTCTTGGGCCAATTACCTAGTTTCTGTTTCAATTGGTGTTGTTAAATTTAATTTAATAATTTAAATCAAACTGGCGTGACTTCCAATAATTGTAGATAAACTCAAGCAATTTTTATTTCATCAAAACAGGGGTTTAGATCAGTGTTTTAAGACCTGAGTGATCTGGATGGTTAAATCAGTCAGACGGCCGCCAGAATACAAAAACGACTTGGTTTGATTCATTAACTTGCTTCAAGGATTGGATCATTTTAAATGGGACGGCTTTGACAGAACCAAAATTAACTAGAAACTCAAAATAATTGGACCACTTTGAACCATTTTTCTATTTTACTCCTATTAATTTTTTTTCTTCAATTTAAAAATATTAATGTGAATTTTCTTTCAAATTGTTATAGCAAGCATCATTGCCTAGTTCGATTCTTATATGTACGTGTAGGAAGCATCGCTTGGGAAAGGAAAACTCTCTAAATGGTATTCAGATTTTTCAAGAAATTACTCTTACGACTGCTAGATGTAAAAATATCTTGGGAAACCAAAATAAAAAATTGAGTTCAGGATTTGTTTATTAACATTATATAAATTAGATTGTAGAGAAAATTGAAAACTTATCTGTTTCAAAAGAAAAATAAGATAAACAAAAAATACATATTACAAAAATGAGAAAATTAAAACTGAATAACTTTGAATTAAAAATGATACTTTTGGTATTTTTAATGTTTTATTTATGCATATGCATATAAATATTTTTTTTATTTAATATTATGTCATTGATTTTACTACTAATCTAATCGATTAAATCATTATAATTGTGACTCCCTGATCTTTTTAGGATCCAATTTTTAAAACATTGGTTTAGATTTTAGAATGCATGCTCTAAATAAGTGAGCTACGAATCCAGTTCCAAAGTTTGTAATAATAGTTGGTACTTCATAGCAAGGAAAATTACAAAAGAACATATATTATAAAGGGAAAATATGCTCAATAATCAAGCATATAAACAAACCAGACTTTATTTCCATTTTGATAAAGCAAACCCGCATAGCGAACCCAGGTTATGTTTGGCTGAGATCAATACGAAGTAAGATCAACTTCATGAGAATCCATGGATTAGCAAAGACCAACAACCTCAATTTTGTCATCAACAATTGCATTTCACCCTTGAAATCTCTATGCCGCATCTAAAATCTTGATGACATCACACTTTCTCTTGGTTTGGATTAAGAGAAAAATACGAATAAGGAAAACTAGAAGAGAAAAATTTTCTCCTAGTTTTTTCTCCTCTCTATTATCTTACTTTTCATTCTATCCAAACCAAGTCTAGCTGGCCTCTGAGATACAAGTTTCAATCCTGAATTGGCAGAAATGGCATATAAGATCATTTACAAAAACCTTTTCAACTAACCTAGTACACTCAGACTACGAACTGATATCTCTCTATCGTGTAAGAAGTTTGTATGAAGGCAAATCCTCTAGCCGTGTAATATCTTCAAGGAGAAGCTCTTTCTCCAGCTGATGACGTGTCGCTTTCATCACTCTCTGTTCAAAACGGAAAATAAAATGCAACAGCCGTAGTCACTAAGAATCAAAAGCTGAAAATCTAGGTCAGCTGCTAAGGATGAAAATCAAGTGTATCTATAGATCAACCGTGGTTCAAAAAATCACTATGGTTACACCAAAGTTAACATAAGTCTGAAGGCCTCCGCAAAAATATTTCTCTTCATTTGCAAGAGTTATTTTCTCTGCATTAAGATTTACCCCTCACTGCATTTTTCAAGGTTGATATTCATCCGATCACTTTAGTTTTCTTCCCATACACCATTATCAATAAAAAAACCTCAAAATTTAGCGAAAATCTCTTCCTCATAAGCACCAAAGTTATTAGCCAAGCATACATTCTGCTGGCACAAAATGTACTTCTCGATAGCCTAATCAAATATCAATGCAGCACAAGTGACCAAAAACGCCAAGTTTATGCCCATAAAAACTTAGGTAGTGTTTGGATTGATACACTTGGATTTAAAATCTTACATTTCAAATTCATATATTTAAAATTATTTGTTTGGATAGTTTAAATAACAAAGGTCATTACTGTTAGGTAGTGTTTCAAGGATACATATGGAGATTTGAAATGAAAAAGGTTTAGAAAAGATTTCAAATCACGAAGGAATTAAGATAAAACCTAGCTTTGGATTTGGATTCATAAATTTTTAAGTGCCCAAATTGGGGATTTGACCCAAATCCAAATCTAAATATATCCAAATATAGTTTTAAAGTAAAGGAGGCTAGTATGAAATTGTTGAAACTAGAGGGGTGCTCCTGTAGGATTTTGGAACACTCGGGCAAAGTGAAAAAAATTTATACAAAATATTAAATCCATGTGCCTGTTGGCTCCTATTTCTAACAGAAGCATTCAGACCAGAGAATACTTACATTAAAATCCATGTATGATGCTCGCATGGTAAGCCATTGAAGATCCATCAGCTTAAAAGTTATGCAATAGAGTAGATCAAAAGCCCATTCATTCTCTGTCAGACGACAATGAATGACTTTAGTAAACAGCAAGCTAAGATATAATCCTTAAACAAGGACTCGGAACCCGAAGTGAAAAGCCCACCAAAAAAATATTGTTCTTATTCTTGCAAAGTGCTGTATTACCCACATTGTATATTTGGAAGTCCCATAAATTACTATTTAGATACCAGCATTAAATTATGACTAAATTCAGATCCTACCCCTCATCTCCTAGCATAGAAGAGGGAAGTACAAATACACATAATTTAGGCTACCTGCAAGAAGTCTTAGGAAAGTTGCTCCCACCATTGTCCGTGGCTTGACTGTAAAGCCAAAGCATATTGTTAACAATTAATATCATCAACTGAATTAAGTTCTTGAACATGACAAAATTTAATTCAACTCATTGCTTTGCAAAGGCATAAATCATACAACAGCCAGCATAAAAACATACATTTTCACCTAAATTCAGAAATAATTATCATCATTGAAATTTGTCAAAGAACAATGACAAGACTTCTCTTTTTCTTTTCTTCTTTGAACAAATACTTTGTCACTATGGATGTCACATTCTTTGAGAACCAGCCCTATTATCAAAAAATTCCCATTCATGGGGAGAGTAGAGAGGGTGGATGGGCCATTTTTGGGGACAATCTGGGTTCTGCTCATCTGATTTGGGACCAGACGCTTCTGTCAAACAGCCCTTGCAACTCAAAAATCCTGAAACTGAACCTAAACAGTTAGAAAATAGACCTACTCTCGACCCAATACCTGAAACTGAACCAATGACAAGTTCTGAACCTGAAAAAGATCCCGCTTGAGAACCTGTTTTGCCAATTGCAAAACCAATTTCAGGCCCTATACCTGAATCTAACCCCAGTTCCAGCTATGACAATTCTCAAAACTAAACTGAACAACATAGCCTAGAAAAGCGGAAAATAACAGGACTAGGGCGGGCAAATTGAGCCCAATGGCTCTAAATGACATTCAAGAAGGAATAAAGAACAACTAGCAGCTGAGCAACAACCCATTCATGAACCAGAAAGTGAAGAGTACTTCACTCTTGAGCAAAGACATGAATATGACCCAACTAAAAATCTTGGGAGTTGAGGTGGCCAATAGCCTTGAGAAAAGGGGTAAGATCCTGCACGAAGCATCCCATTCAAAAGTAGTACCCTATGCAAAATTATCTCCACAATTTCAGGCATCCACCACACAATTGGCAGCTGAAAAACTACCTGAAAATTTCTATGAAGCCATAACGGACCAGAAGTAGAGAGAAGCCATATATGGAGAGTTGAGAGCTCTAGAAAAGAATCAGACCTGGGAGGTGACTAGTCTACCTCAAGCAAAGTCAAAAGTTGGTTGTAAGTGGGTATTTACCACAAAGTATAATCCTAATGGTAGCATTAGTAAATACAAGGCTAGATGGTAGCTAGAGGATTTATTCAAACACATGGTATTGACCATTAGGAAACATTTGCTCCAGTAACCAAATTTACTACCAAAGAAATCCTTCTATCACTTGCAGCAAACTTTGATTGGCCCTTATACCAATTTGATATTAAAAATGCAATCCTAAATGAGGATTTAGAGGAAAGCTAATGTGGAATTACCACCAGGTTTGAAGGACGTAAAGAACCCTTCTAGAGTGTGCAAACTGAAAAAGTCATGATACGGTTTAAAACAATCACCTAGGGCATGGTTTGGAAGGTTTACTGGTGCACGAAAGACTTCTAGATATTACCAATGCCAAACTGATTATGAGACATGCCAACAGTGGAAAAATCACTATCTTGATTGTCTATGTAGATGATATTGTCATTACAAGTGACAACAAAGAAAGCATTCAACACTTGAAAAATTCCTTGGCAAAGGAATTTGAAGTAAAAGACCTTGGCAACCTTTAGTACATCCTTGGAATGGAAGTCTCAAGAACCAGAAATGGCGTCTCAGTGTTACAGAGAGAGTAAACTCTAGACCTGCTAAAGGAAATAGGAATCCTTTGAGCTAAATCAGCAGAGACACATATGGAGTCCACTTCCAAGGAAGAATTCAGAACACAGTGGATGCAAGAGGGTACAAGAAGCTAGTGGGAAAACTTGTATACCTTTCACACATGAGGCCTGACATAAGTTTCCCAGTAAGTGTGGTAAGCTAATTTTGCGCAAAATCCTCAAGAACAACACAAGAGTAGTCATTAGAATCTGAGTATCTGAAAATGACACCTAGGAAGGGGCTATGCTTCAAGAAAGACACAACAAGAAAGGCTGAAGTCTTTACTGATCCAAATTGGGCTGGCTCTGTAACAGATAGAAGATCAACCACTGGGTATTGTACATTTGTGTGTGGAAATCTGGTTACTTGGCGGAACTAAAAATTAAAGTAGATCTACAAGTGAAAGTATTAAGTGACAATATGGCCACCATAGGAATTGATAATAACCCTTTTCATCATGACAGAACTAAGCACGTGAAAATGGATTTTCATTTTATAAAACAAAAACTTGGAACCAGCCAGATAGATTTCTATCACATGTCAACCAGCAAGCAAGCTGTAGATTTACTGACTAAATCTCTCACCAGAGTCAAATTTGAGGAACTAAGTAGCAAGTTGGGAATGATTAACATCTAATCTCTATCTTGAGGGAGAGAGTGTTGGCGGAATATTAGTCATAATATTCTGTTGACTAGCCTTATTATATTCTACTCCCTCCGTTAAAAATATAGGTATTTTTTGACAGAATCTGACCTCCAATAAAGTAGTTACTTATCTTCAAACTAACATTATCTTTCTATATTTATCCCTATTTAATAAGGCGCTTCACTCTAAAATAAATATAAAGTGATTTTAATAGGGACATTTTTGGAAAAAATCTAATGATTAAACCTTAAAAGACTAAAAATGCCTTACATTTTTTAACATCTAACCCCTCAAAAAATGTTTTACAGTTTTGAACGAAGGGAGTATTTTATTTCCTTTTATGTAGTAATAAATATTCTTCCTTCATTCTCTTCCAGATTTGCTGATAGCAATTATTCTGTAATGTTCCCTCATTTATTCCTGCTTAATCAGTGGGATTGAGAAGCAAACAAGCTTCTATCCTCTCCCCTATATGTATCACATCACACTCTTCTGTGAATATCATTGAATCATTTCCCCATCTAAATTAATAATTAATAATTTCATGAACTTATTATTCATAGTACATATCATACAGAAAAGCATTAAGATTCAGACTTTGTGTGTGTTATCTCTAGCATTATATGATAATATTAGATAAAAAAAATTTTACAATATCGTTCAAAAATATTTTCTAATCATCCAAAGATATTTAATTTAAATAGATAAAATGAATTTAATTATTTATATTTTGTAGTAGTTGAAAAGCAAAGCAAGATGCCCAGCAATACGAGCAAACCAGAGGTGCATGATTAGATCAGTACAGCTCTGGAACTGTTGTACGGTTCACATGCTTAATCTTCTAATTTGACCTGTTTTTGATCTACCACGTTTCACCAGTTAAATGGTGCAACAGCTTATAGTCTATGATTGGATTACACAGTCGGTTAGCTTGAAGGTAGAAATGGTAGGTTAGCGCCAGTTTTCTTTAAAAAAAAAAAAGGCAACTGGCAAAAGCATTTTCATATCGCTATATGCAACTCATCGCACTGGAAAGCCAAAGTTCAAATTTTGTTTGAGTTCTGATTGGTACAGCATTATATAATTAACATATCATAGCATGATGATGATGAAAGAAAAGGTTGTGGCAATAAAAGAAGCAACAGACCTGCTTCAAGATCAAGCATTTGGATAAGCATAAAGGTGATGTTAACACCAGCAACAGCAAATGGGTACTCCCATGCTGATCGGTCTCCTTCCTGCTTCCATAAAAGGTCTTGGAAGGATTTCTGCAAAGCAAAAATTTTAAGTTTTGCTTCCACGGCAAAGACATGAATAGTAAACACTAGTCAAATTTAAGGTCAATTATAAAATTTTATTATTCTTAAGAAAAATGGGAACTATAATAGAGCATCAGAAAAACATTATGAGTAGACCAATGATCAGAAAAAATGGAAGGATCACACCAAGATGGACCTAATCTTTGAAAGATTTCAAGCCCATGTCCCATCCATACCAAGCCTTAACGCAAAAGTAGATATATCAAACTTGTAGAACATGCATACTCATCAAGAAAGTGATATGTAAAGCGGCTAGGAATTTGAACATGCAAACAGAACACTATATTTGATGCAACGTTTTTCCCCTCCAAATTAAAGCGCGTAATTAGTCCCCAGTGAATAAGAAGGCTCAGATTTGTTGAGTATTAACTTGATTTTTTATATTAAACATTTACTTCTTCAGTTTGAGATCATCCCAATTTTTAATATTAAACATTTTCTATTTCATTCTGAGATCCGAGATGTTTCTGGTATACTAGTGGCATCCACTCCATAGTGACATAGGATGACATCACTTGGTGGTGACTCAACTAAAAAGGGATCAGATTACATTACTGAATTTTAAGCTTTCCTGGATGAAATAAAATACTCGTTAACATTATTTCTTAGATAATGTTCAATCGACATAATAAAAATGAACATCTCAATCAATGTTTTATCCCATACAAAATACCAGGTAAGATACAAGTGCACCTAACAGCTTCTGAATGAACCATTCAAGTAACAAGAAGCAAGGCTGTGCAAATAATGATGACTCAACATTCAAGCAAATAAATAGCCTCCTGCACGATTCTCTTTATCTTCGTTAGTTACAGACATTGTTATGCTTTTAGGAACTAAGCAGCCCTTTCTCATTTTGAGATAAACGAGAAGCTGTTTATTTGCATGGGGTCCCAGATGAGGCGCACTATACATAACTTATGAATAATGCAACTTTGCACCATTTTTATAGATTTATTAATACTTATTAAATTGTTACTTTTTCCAGGTTTTTACATGAGCTACTTTTCAAGCTAGAAGGTCTTCCATTTCCATGCCCCCAAAACAATCTTCAAAGCATAATTTTTTTTTAAAAAAAAAAAAAAAGAGCAAAGAGAAAAGGAGACCATACTGGGAAATTCCTGGCAAAATATAGCAAATTCTCCAAAGATATATACCCACCGCCCCTGCCAAATAAATCGAGAGAGAAATCATTCAAAACAAGATATGGTCAGACTACTGATAAGATCACTAAGTTGGAAGCCCAAAATATCTACCTAAAGTCTGTTGACGGATCCTTTCCTTGCCAACCCATTTCTTTCCACTGCTCGGATATTAAGCCATGAAGTTCTTCTTCAGGAAAGGCAATATTCCATAGCGCCCTTAGAGACTCCTAAAATAAAGCAAAATTACCACATATAAATTAGAGTCTAAGAATATTGTATTGCCCAAACAAGGAATGGACAACACATGAAGCCATGGGTGCACAAAAATGAATTCATCAACACAACTATTAGTTATTGCCACATCACTACAAAGCTTGATATTATTAACGAAAAGGATACCTGGTGCTCAAGGATGGAGCTATCATACGGAACATCTATACGGCTCTGTAGCCTCTGCAAACATTCCTCCTGAGAATCCAAGTTCAACAATATGACGATTTATTGCGACTTATTTATAAAAAAACAATGTTTAATAAAATAAGGTTGTCAAAACAAAAGATATCACTTCTATTCCAAAATGAATACAACAAAAGGCACAAAAATTATTTGAACGGCCCAATCATGTTAATCATGGGAGTCAAGATACCTATGAAATGCAAAAAAGGAAAAAGGGAAGAAAGAAAAAAAGCCATAAACGATGAAAAATTAATTTTGACCAAAAACTGTAGTTCAATAAAATTTGTTCTTCAATTTTTATATAACCGCCTGCAGGCAAGATATCTTTTAAACGAAAAAAAAATCATTCAAATAAAAAAAGCAGAATTATTTTACTCAAGAAAAAAGAATCAAATAAATTCAATTGTATTGTCCTCAATTTTCAATAAATCAACTTTGCAATTGTAAAATTATCTCGGATGCAAACTATACAAGTTTAAGAGAGGATAGGTCACTTGTCCAAACACTATTTATTGACCTTGATGTATATGTTATTCTTCAATCTACAAACTCTATTTATATAAGACCAAAGAACAAAAGGCATGGTCATCGTTCAAAAAAAAAAAATGAAATAATCTGATTCTGAATATCATTGTCTTTCCAAAAAAACCTGAAAGTTGTGCTCCAATAAATATAATAAATCTGAACTCAAGTGAAATGTGAGGACATATTTTTGGAGATGATTGCAGCAGCAGAAAACCTCAAAATTTGACCTCTATATATCGCATATTCTCACACATAATTCATTTCATTGAAAGAGCCTACAGCACAATTTTGTTTTAAAAAAAAACTGTTTCATCAGTGTTTAAATAACAAAATTATTTAACAAGATTATTACCTGCAATGGAGTTAAATCAACAGAGAGACGAGCATCACTATCTCTTCTCTGTGCGCATACGCAAGATAATCCTCTGCCAAGCCATGCTGCTGATCCTGCCACAGCCTCAGCTGTAAACAAATAACTGCCTATAAGTTTATGGCAATAAAAAGTAATAGATCATTCCAAGTGAATGATAGTTCATTGGTTTAGTTTAGTTCGTAAAATGAAATCAGAACTATTCAGCTTATTTAACTACAGCAGCATCTAGAAAACTTTTTTGTTTTATCTTTCAGGGAAAAGAAAAGAAGGGTATAGCGTGATAACAAACTATAATTACAAGGCAGGGGACAACTACAATAGACATTATGGAGAGGATATCAAGAAAGTGAATGGTACTATATGCTATAGAAAGAAGCACTTTCACGTTAATTTTGAAAGTAGGCTTATGTCACAAGGTTTTCAAGGAAATCTGGAAGATTATGAGCTATTATTTGTCGATTTGGTGAGTAATCAGATGGTATGAACCAAATGGAAAGAATGGAGTTTGCCAATCCTGACAAGTGATATAAAAGTAAAGAAAAAATATTAGAATTAAGTACATTATCTAAGAATAGCCTGCCATTAATGACTCCCATCTCTTGTCCCTTTTACCCACCATAAGGCTTTCAAGCCCCAATAAATTATTTAACCTACGATTAATCTTTTAACAGCAGGCATGTGATTCTGATTACCGCAAACTAAGGTAAAACCCAGGCACCACTGTCGATGCGAATGCACAGGCCACAACAACCTCAAACAAAGAGACAAGCATGATCCAAAAACTTTGAACCACAGCAAAGCAACAAGTAAAGCAGTGCTTTTGCCACAACATGATGAATTTAAATTTCAAGCAGCATCAGAGAGGATTAAAAGACCACAACCTCACTTTATGTACAACTAGGGTGGGTTCCATCTATTTCACAAGCCACAACAATCCTCAAAGAAAGAAGCACACGTGATCCAAAAACTTTGAACCAAAGCAAAGCAACTGGTGAGGCAGCGCTTTTGCCAAAACATAATTAATATTGTTAAATTTCGAGCAGCATCAGAGAGAATTATAAAACTACCACCTCACTTACAACTGGTGCGGGTTCCATGCATTGCATGGAAGCAGGGACACAAGCCAAATCTTTTATAGCTTATGAATAGTGCCTCTTGTTAAAGTTTTTACATTATATATAGATATATCGATTTTCCGCTGCCGATGCACTTCGAAGTATCATCTCCACATTTTATTATATAATTCGCAATAAATTATCCAAGATTCTTATTATAGATTTGCACAAGTCAAATAAGTACAGCTGGCGCCTTAAAGTTAGATGTAACAGCTCTGGTGCTCAAAAGAGTGGAATATTCAGGAAAAAAGAAAACAAAAGCGAAAATTACTTCTCCCGGGAAAAAAAGAAGAAGAAGAAGAAGAAGCGAAAATAACTCTACAAATATATCGAGCAAGTTTGAATTGAATCTATTCAATCAAACAGAACGAGTGCGCATGAACCTGTGAGAAGGAAAGGTAAGAGTGAAGTGAGAGAGCCTGCGTCCCCAAATGAGCTTTCGTCAATCGCGCAAGATATAACTTGCATAAATATTTTTGGAATGCACGAAAAAGGAAAAAAGTAAACCAACAATTCCAAATTAAAAAAGAAACACCAATATGAAATAGCCGACCGATGCAATTTCGAATCCCAGCAAACATCATGCAAGTGTAACTTGCACAATGATCAAGCTACTCAATCATGACACGATCTCGATAGAGAGATCCGTACTTGATAAAATTGCTAGATAGAGATAAATGCAGTATTATGACCATTGTCAACATGAAATGAATGAAATCAACACTTCAGAGAGAGTCGCAAAATATACAGAGAAGATAAACAGTGATGAAATATAATACATTTACTAAAAATAAGCAGTTCAGAGGAAGGAGGCGGAAGAGAGAGTCGCAAAATACACGCACACACACAGAGAAAGGATAAATTTAAATTTAATACATTTACCAGAAGTTGAATGATAGGTGTTGCCGCGCTCTAGAGTTTGCGAAATCCTCCTGACAGCAACGAATGAGCCACCTCTATCATCCATATCCTACAATTCTTCACTACACTACAACCACATCATATACAACCAAACCCAGAAGTCACCAATCCCTTAGAAAACCACTCCTCGACAATCCAATTAACTAAAAACACCAATAGTTGAAGCAGAAACCAGATCAAACTCCAAAATCTTCCCAGAGAACCCGCCAAAACCCAAAAGAGCAGCTCCAAAAAGGCCAAAACGCCGAAATCCAGATTTCCTCAGGAAACAAATAAAGGGGAAAAAGAGTAGTGAACTGAAGAAAATCGAACAAATTTTACATGAGAAAGGAGATAAGAAGGATAATAAGAAAATGATGTAGAATGTTGAAGGAGGTGATAATAACTAAGGATTCTGGAAGATCTGAGAGAAGATACATGCCATGGGAGACAGTTAACAGATACAGCTCGCCTTCACTCTCTCTCTCTCTCTCTAACACATCGCTCCTTTGCTTGATCGCTTGGTAGCTTTCTGTGGCTGCTTAGTGAAGGCGTTGGCGTTTTGCTTATGACGAAGAGTGTGGGGTAATAAATAAATAAATTATTTGTCGTATCATTTCTTTCCGTTACTCGAAAAAAATTCATATATTGCCTCAACTAATTCGACTCTATTTTCATTTTTAAAAAATTCAAAACGTTTCTGTGAAGCTGGTAAAAAAAAAAAAGTTTCTGCGAATAATAGAGGGACATATTCATTTTTGTTAATCGTATATATTAAAACAGAAATATTCTTTTAATAAATGCAAAAAGGATGGGAGAGGAGTTTTTTTATCATAGAAGACATTCATCCCCCCCCAACGGTAATAAGAGCATATTCATTCTTGGGAAAATGAGAGAAAAATAAGCTGAAAATATACAAATTAAAATTAAATACTGTAAAATGTAATAATTATTTTCTAGTTTTTAAAGGCTTGTCTATCAATTAGTTTTAATATGAAAAAACTGTTTTACTCTTCTAAAAAATAAAAAAATGTCATCAGAATTTGTAATTTGTTAATTCATTCTAGCCAGTTTTTTTTTTGGAAAGCTAGTTATTTTCTTAAAAAAATTAATAATTGATTTTTAATTATTGGATGTCATTGATAAAAAAATTGTGCTGAATAACTTGTAATTTTCCATTTTTCATTTTCCCAAAAAAAAACTTGTCATTTCTTAAAAGAAAATAGTGTATGATTTTTAGTTATTGAACTTCGTTAATAAAAAAATTTACACAGAATAACTTATAGTTTATTACTCTGTTATAGTCATTTTTCAAAAAAAAAGTAATAACTGATTTTTAATTATTAAACTTCATTGATAAATTTTGAAATAGGGATAGATATGTCATCGCACAAAAAAAAAACAAAAATATCATACAAGTCTCCTAATATTAAAAAAATAATTATCATATTTAATAATATTTAATTGTTATTTATATATTTTGTAAATATTTTTTTAATTATTTTCCTTTCATTCTTAGCCTCAGGCGACTTTTTTTGTTGTTTTGTTTTTAATGCTAAGCGACCAATTTCAGACAAGCATTTATCATTATAAGATGTAAGAGGCATGATTGCACGAAATGGTGGCTACAAATTTCTAAAGTTTATGAACCATTTAGCATCACTAACTCTGAAAAAAAAAAAACCTGGGGGGAGGGGGAATTGCCCTAAAATTTTTACCGTCAAATTAATTGCTAAAAAAGAGTTGAAAGTAGAGTCAATAATTCAGGTAAGTCGAGTTTATTTCAGCTGGGCTCAATTTGGGCCGACCTTGAGCTACCCCACTCTCTTAAAAAAGCTCATATAATAAACCTAGCCTTAATTTTTTTTTAAGGCTAACCTGTTGAATTTGGCTTAAATTACCGACTCTAATTAGAAGAGATTTAGTGTCGAGATCCTTTATTGGCAGTAATTGCTTAGGGTTAAATGACAAAACTATCCTTACTAATAAAAAAAAAGCAAAAGTTGAGCAAGGTCCTTTGCTATCCATATTTTATACAAAATCATTCGCTGTCAATATGTCATAAGGTCTTTTGTTGTTAATAATTTCATGTCAAAACTTAATGCTTTCCTTTCAATGTCAATATGTCAATTTGGAATGCTAGAAGCATGGGTCTTCAATCATATGTAATAATTCTTTTGCTATCTATATATTTATATTTCAATTATATACAAGAAAATGTTCATTTATTCAAATAATAACTTTTAATATTACGAAAATTCTTAACTTAGGGGTATTATGGAATACTAAAAGTAGGGATCTTCACATTTATAACAATTCTTTTATTATACACATTTAAATTTCAATTATATGCAAGAAAATTTTAATTTCTTCAAAAAACAACTTTTGATATTTTGAAAATTTTTAACTTAGAAGCATTCTAGAATACTAGAAATAGGAGTCTTTAGTCATGTGTAGCTATTCTTCCACCTTATGCATTTGAACTTCAATTGTGTTTAAGAAAATTTTCATTTATTTGAATAAAATCTTTTGATATTCTAAAATTTTTTTAACTTAGATGGATACCACATTATTTGAATATTACAAAAGCATATTCTAAAAAAAAATTCTTTTTTCATGAAAATAGCAAAGGATATTTTGAAAACGTAAATGGTTATTCTTGAAAATTTCTTCATTTTTCATGAAAATACCTATGGATATTTTGAAAACATAAATGGTTATTCTAAAAATTTCTTCATTTTTTATGACAAGACCTATGGATGTTTTGAAAAATATACATCCTTAGATAATTGAGCATGGTAAAAATATTGGAGAGGAATATAAGTTATAAATTGATGAATAAGTTTATTAGCACTTAATTAATACTAGCTTTTACATCACATATAGATTTTGTAGCAATTACAATTTATTAGTACCAACTCTCAAAACATCAAAGCAAAATATAAGTTGCCATCAAATACAAGCTATTGCATCGCATAGATGATTTTTCATGTACAATTCATCCCTACAAGCTATTGCAATTACAAAGCCATAAATTATATCTTGCAGAAGTTCTTTTATGTAAATTGCTTTTGTCTAAGACGTTCATGCTCAATTATATATCTTTTTCATCCAACAGTTTACTTTGTAGTATCTGACCAAGGATTTTGCATCACCAAACAATTTGCATGATTGCAAATCTACCAACTTCTTTTGATTTCATTATTGAGGTATGTATTGCAAGAAGGAAAGCTTTTCATGAAAGTCAAATAAGAGATCAGTTAAGGTGTAAGAAAAAAAATATAAACATTCTGATATATATAAAATGTAGCTACAATATTGACTATTAACCTGTTACCTCTATATGCTTTATCATGTTGTTGCATGCAAGTAGACAAATATTTCAAAAAGGTTTAAATTAAAATGGAACAAAGAACACACTTGGGACAAGATAATCAGAACTACCAATGCAGGGAGCCCTATTTCAATGTACTTTACCAAATACATGAATTAAGACAAACACGAAGGTTATGTTTGTTAATCGTTAATTTGATATTGCTATATGAAGGAAGTCTAGCATAAATAAAGAGAAACAGTATCCATTGGGAAAACCAATTGTAGAAAGTCTTGGGAAACCTACACAATCATAACATTAAATTACTAGGCTCTTCAATTGAGCAAATGCATAGTTATCAAAGGACATTAGAGAGTGTAGTTTGAATCCTCTATATTTTTATACTGGCAAAGATTCCCAAGAATCTAAAAAAAACCCAATAATGATTTGCAAGATAGATGCAACAATGAGTGACCCTTACTTGACTCTCATGGATTGTTTAAATCTCTAAAATTCAAACTTGGAAACACTAGAACATGAAATAAAAAAAATGACAAAAGGAAAATCAAATGGAAAGAAGAGAAGAGAAAGGCATTGAACTATGATCACACTACAAAAAGCACACCATATTGGCAAGAGAACTTGCACATTCTTAGCATTTTCATAGATTGGAAAAAAAAATATTTGTAAAGAAGCATAACAAATTCACATAACCAAAAGATTAGCAAATTGTCTATTCCAACTAAAACGAAAACCTTTGCCCCACACAAATGTAATAGCCAAAGGGAACAACCATCAATGGATCAATAAAAGGTTAGATAAAAAAGAGAGATTTAGGTGTATAGAATCTGAACCTTAAGGTAAAAATTTCACCCTCTAACACACTCAAACCTGCCAATTACCGATCGCCTCTATCACCATTGTCACCTCCAATGCTAATTCCCCCGGCTCTCCTAATTCACTGAAACTCTTTAATTTTTGATCACCTCTGCTACTTGAAAAATAACAAAAGTAGGGGAGAAGAGGGAATGACCATGTTCCTTAAAAGCATGATGGTCACACTTGTCATCAACATTGATTGCTCCTTCGATGCCTTAGAGCTCTTGGAATCTTGCCTTTTGCTTTTAGAGAAACCCTAGATGTCATCGATATACTGTCTTTATTCTTCCCTCTTTGCACAAATTTGAAAAGGAAGGAGAGGAAGGAGGTGAGGATGGAAAAGAATAATTAGGTATAAAGGTGGAGATGAATGATGAAGGAGTAGGGAAAGGAGGACGAAGTCATTGCCGAAATTGCAATGGGTTCGAAGAGGAGAGACTAAGAAAGGAAGGGTTTGGAAAGGGCATTTTAGTCATCTGAAGCTCTAAATTAATGTTAGGTGAAGAACGTCAATTTGAAATCTCTCACAAGTCCTTCACAAAATTAAATTTGGTCAAGTCTTTTTTAGTAATTTTGCCCAAAAAAAAAAAGTTTCACTAATAATAATGAAAAATTTTCATTAAAGTTCCTTGAATGTGACATAATTTTAATTGAGGCTCGAAAAATTTTGAAATTTCACTGCAAGTTGAAATAAAATAAATTTTCCAAATTAAATAACCAAATTGCTCTTCCATTATAATTAACATTGCTAAAATAACAAATCAAATTATGGGTTTTACAAATAACGTTAATAAAGTAATAGTCAAGTTATGGGTTTTACAAGTAATGTTAATTATTAGAATAAATGTAACTTCATGTTATTCTCATAATCTTACTTGTAAAAATAGTAATTTAATTTGTTATTTTAATAATGTTACTGGTAAAAATCATAACTTGTTTTGTTATTATATCAATGTTACTTATAGAAATCAAAACTTAGTTAGTTATTTTATAATATTATTTGTAAAAATCATACCTTGAGTTGTGATTTCAATTATATTACTTATAAAAACCATAACCTAGTTTGTTATTCTAATAATGTTACTTGTAAAAACTATAACTTAGCTTGTTATTTTATTAATAGTAATGTTACTTGTTAAAAATTATAACTTGACTTATTATTTTAGTAATGTTAATTATAATTAAAGGGCATTTTAGTCATTTAACTAAGAAAATTTATTTCATTTCAATCCCTCAGGCTTGAAGTGAGATTTCACATTTTTTATGTCTCAATTAAAATTATGTTACATCCAAGGGGCTTTAATGAAATTGTTCCAATAATAATTGCATTTTTTTAGTTTTTTTTCCAACATTAGAATTTGAGTGTGTGTTTGGTTTTCAATTTATGATAAAAGTCCATTTGGAGATCTAACTAGTTATTGGATTTGGCAAAAGCACATTCCATATGTGCTTTAAATATACTTCTGAAGGTTACCAAAATAGGCATTCAATCATTGACTTTTACCCACATTTTATCTTATCTTTTCCACTTAAGCTAGACAAATGGTATATTTCTTTTTAATTTCTTAATAATCTATCAAAACTAAAAGAATAATTTTTTCATATGTTGCTTTTTAAAAAATGAAATTAGCTAGGGATTTGTAAAGAAACTAGATTTCCTTTAAATTAAATAAGGTTAAATTGATATCATATAAGTTCAAGAGTTAATATATAATTTGAATCCCAAACTATAGGTTTAGGGGTGATTAAATCTTTAAATTTTTATTCGGTATATTTTAAACCATAAATAATTAAAGTTAGTGTAATATCGCTCCCACCATTAAATTACAACAAGCGTTCATTATTTTTCTAAAAAATAGGGCTTAATGTGCAATTTTGATCAAATTCCACTCTCCCTCTCTCCTACCATTCTCTGAGAAAAATTGCATATTATGCCCTACTTTTTTAAAAAATAACGAACATTTGTTGTAATTTAATAATGAGAGCGAAATTGAACTAATTTAATTGTTTAGGATTTAGAATGTATTAAATAAGAGTTTATAATTTAAATCGCTTTTGAATCTATAGTTCACGGTTCAAAATTATATATTAACCCTAAGTTCAAAGGTTCAAATTCTATAGATGAAAAAAAATCATGTTTAGTAATTAGACTAAATAATGATCAAATTCAAATTAGTTGCTAATATTAGAAGATGTTAGAAAGTATACTGTTTATGGCATATGAACAAATAGGCTCTTTCACTTTTTTAAGAATTAGACTGGATTATATGGTTGAATCAATTGAATTGTCGATTGAAGTCATCAATGACTCAATTTGGACAAAAAAAAATCATTTTCAGGCGGAGAGAGGGAGGCTAGTAGGGGCCACGACCCCCCTAACTTTTTGATTTTTTTAGTAAAATTTAGGAGTTATTTATTTTTGACTCCCATAAGTTGGCATATTATAAAAGTTATGAAACATTAGATGAAATTTTTATTTAAATTCTATATGTAGTTTTTTATGAATGTATAAAGCAACTATTTTGGTAGCTTAAAGATATGGTTGTCATATTTTTTTGACCAAAAAAGTTAATTTTATTAATAACCAACAAAAAATTATACACATAATCTACTTGTTTTTAACAAGATAATGTTATATATGCTTTTAAATTATTAATATAATTTTATTTTGTTTTCATTTTATATTTAATGAAATAAATTATGAGAATTATTATTAACAAACTTTATCAAGCATTGCAACAAAAATCTCAAAATATATTGAATGTTGTTGCTTGATATCTATTATAAAATCACCCATTCAAAAGTTAAGAGGTTTGGTGAAGATGTTCTTCTTAAAAAAATACTTTTTTTAAATAATCAAGCTATTGAAATTTATAATATGAATGGTTTTTATTTCAATCTTATTGACATAAAAATTTTATAACAATTGAACATTATTAATGTTGATACATTTATTTACTGTGATTATCAATTGAAAGAATTAAATAATAAATTTAATAAGCAAGTAATAGAGTTTATTACATTGAATAAAATTTTAGATTTTAATGATGTATTTAAATCATTTAGTGGGCATAGGGATGATAAAATTTTTACCAAATTAATGATAATTTATATTGAGAAGGAAATTGTTAAAACATTTATCATAGACATAATAAGTAATAATTTTTATACTATGAAAATTGATGAGAAAAATTTAAAATATATATATATTGTTATATATGTGTAAAATTGAATATAAATATATATGTTAAAATATTTATATTATATTGGTTATATATATAAATTTCTTTTAATTATTATATATACTTTGTCATTTAGATCCCCCTTAATAAAATTTTTTGCCTTCACCCCTGTTTTCATAGTTGAGAGGGTTGAAATGGAGTTGGGTGTCAATTAGCTAAAAACTAGAATTGATCAATTTTCAAAAAAAAAAAAAATCAAATAGGTCTAACTATAATATAAAAAAGGATAAAAAATTTAGAAAACCAAAAATATTAAAAATTAGATGATATTAAAAATTAACTTTATTTTTAAATTATTCACATGTATATAATATGATTTGGGACTATTTTTTTAAGAAATATATTGACAATTATATATGCAAAAGTAGATACTAGTAAATTTACTCTTGATTTAACCAGGATCTTTCTACATATGACAAGTTGTAAAATTATAACTTGTAATTGTAATATTGTTAATTTATATTCATATTGTGTTATTTTATTGACAATCAGACATATTGTGAATTTATTTCTTATATATTTTATAAATGCATCTAATGTCATTTTTTAATTTAATTTATATTAAATTATTATGTCATTGGTCTAACTATTTATACTATGAAAATTGAGATCCACTAACCTTTCTGAATTAATATTCACCCAGCTTTTAAAACATTAGGCTCCTCATACTTTTGATATGTTATATTATTTTATTGATGTTTTATCAATTAATTAATGTGGAAGAGAAGGAGAGGAACACAAGGGAGAAGATAGCTCAAACCTTAGCATCATTCAATAACAAAAGACAAATAAATGATCGAAGAGGTAGAGTTTTGTCACTAACCCTAATTAATAAATCAAATCTCATATATATATATATATATATATCAAATGTATAATTCTAAATCAAATTGAAAGCCTATTCCAAATCAATCAAATCTAAGAAAAAATAATAAAAAAATAATTCTAAATTGTTAAAATAAAATAAATCTAATTAATCCCGTGTTTCATCATTTCAAACAAACCAGCACGGGAAAAAAAAAATCATTCCAACGCACTACAAAATTTCCAAACATAGAAATATGAAATTCATGAGAAAATGTCAATTAATTATTAAAAAGAAGAGACTGTCAATTAATTAATGATTTCTGAATATTAACGATGATAATATGAGAACATATAATCTAGTCAATTTTTAAAATGAAATAAAAATTGAAAAGAATAATTATTTAAAAATTATTTACTTAAGTAAATCTAAAAAAAAATTTGTGGTTTTCAAAATGTAGTCCTAATTAGTTCAGCCCAAAAAGAGCCGACAAAAAAAAAGTATGAGGCTATTATACTTTTTTGGCCATAATGAGACTATTATATTCCCAATTTCCAAACTCCATCAATATAAAATTTTTAAATATATTTATGTTTTGAATGTATAGGATGTCTATGATAGTTAAATATTTTTCAAAATAATTTATAAAAAATCAAGGGAAGTTTCGTGAGTGAAAAGAAATTAATAACTTTTTAACTAAAGTTTTGAATACGAATTATTTGATTAAACATTTTTTCAAAAAAAATATAGCAAAGCAACTTCTCTCTACTAGGTATCCAAACATGACAATAATGGATGGTCCTCCCATAAAATATCTATAAAAAATTTGATATGAAAAAAAAAAGAATTATGCCAAAATATTCAAACAAGCTTTGGCCCGTGAACTCATGCTATTTGTGGAGCCCCTTTAATCAAAGAGGTGAAGAACAATGGTCACATTATTCACATGGGTTTGTTGCCAAACATGTCCCAGGGATTTTATCCCAAAAAAACAGTCCAAGCGGAATAATATTTTATATTTATATCAATTTTTTATTTCTCAATGTAAGAAATAAAAAGGCTTTTATAGATAGAGCCTATATTATAGAACTAACTCAAACAAACAGCCCAACATTTATTATATCTCGCAATATTATTAGTTTATTACACTTGTCAATGATATATTGTTATACATCAATAATAAACCTTTTATAAATATTTAAATTTTTAATAATAAATTTCTTATACATTAATGTTAAATTGCTTGTATATTAATATGAATCGTTACATTCCTCAATTTTTAAAAATTTGGTCCATATTTTTGAATACAAGATTTCTTTAATAGTGAGCCAATTTATCCAGAAATAATAAATTGGGCAAATGAAGTATCAAAGATGGGAATTGAAGCAACTTAACCCTTATAAGCTTAATAGAGCTTAAGCATGATAACACTTAAAGTCGAGAATAAGGGCCGTGTCAGAAAAGTTAGGCTTGGAGGCCTTGTTTAAATAAGAGTTTGGACTTTAAAAATTAATTTTTTTTAAAGTAATCAAGCTTGAAGGCCTGACCTTGATAAGCTCTGTAAAAAAAGACTCGAGTTTGGGCGGCCTTTCAAGCTCTAATAAGCCTGATTATCTTACACACACACACGCACATACACACGCATGCGCACACACACATTTGATTTTTTTTACCTAACATATGTGTGTGTGTGTGTGTATATATATATATATATTTGATTAACAATGACATAATTTGGTTAATATTTATTATAAGTGATAAAGAAGAAGTTGTAGAGATAATTGACATTGAATCTCTACCTCCATCTTCAACAAGTGAATCTACATATGAAGGATTTAATATTTTATTTTTAGATGATGATAGGGAGGATTTAAATTTACATTGATAAAGATTTTAATTTTCATCTTAAATTTAAATTTTTAAATCTTTGTTAAATTTTATGTAAGACTTTGATTTATTTTATGTTAAATTTTAGAATATTCTATTTACATTAATTGTTAGATTTTTTTTTTTTTGAAAGAGGGCTTAAGAACCCAACTCTGAGCTTTTTAAATAACGATTGAGCCTCAAAATCAGGTTCAATTTTGGGTAATAAGCTTTAAGGCCTGAGCCCTTAAGGGCCAGGCTTATAATGGCCAAGCTTTGAAGGGTCGAGCTCGCCTTGATTCCTTCCTTTAATAACACTATTTCTTTTAAATTTGTCTTTTTTAAAGCTAGACTTGAATTATTAGGACTCAGGGCATAGCCATAAAGTCCGTATTTTTTTTCAAAAAAACCAAATTAATTATGAAATATATTTTAAAAAATTAAAATTACGCATTTCACGTTTAAAATATGAATAAAAAATAAAAGACCAAACGAATGTTCTAAGGTGTATTATGAAAAATCACTCAATGTTTAATTATCATCATCATCTATAAATAGATTATTCAACTTAATTGTTATTGATTGGTCTTTCAACGATTTGATACTTTAGTGGTTAAAATTTGACTATTTAAAGCGGAGACAAAGTGAGGAATTTTTTAGATGACAAAAAAGAAAAAAAGAACAAACATATAAAAAATTAAAAAGGATTTTCAAACTAGTTCCAGCCTGGCCTTTTTTTTTTGCAAGGTTTTTAAGCCTAGCCTGAAAACTTTATTACTCATTTTTTAATAATTTCTAAAATCCAAACTTATATAAAATATATGAGAAAAATTGTTCATTTTGAGTCCCCACTACATCATTATTTAAATTTGTATCTCTCGAATTAGCTAATCCATGCAACGCGCGGAGTTTTAGCTAGTTACATGAAGAAGAAAAGTAGCATTGATAAATTTAATAGATCTCCACAAGGTGTTCTTTTTCTTCTTTTTCCTTTTTTTTTGGGTAATTGAACAAATATATTAATTAAAAAATAAGAGTACAAAAGAAAAAAAGTTACCAAAAAAATGGTTCCAAAAAACTCGTTTTCTTGATATTAATATAAGATGAAAAAATGATAGAAAAATTATTTGAAATATGCAAATGATAATGATATTCAGAATATGATAATTTTTATACAAATCCCTTGAGACTATGCTGACATTAATTTTTTTTAAAATGATTATAATGCTCCTAAATGTTAAAAATATCAATGATTACTTTAGTTTAAATAATGACCACTTTTCTTAGTAATAACTAAAACATGATAGCAAATGACAAGTAGGGGCAAATCTAGCCTTAAATGTTAGTGGGGGCCAATTGTTGGAAAACAAAAATATATTATTAATTTTAAATTTTTAAGATATATCATATTATGTTTTTAAAAAATTAATTTTATAATTAAAAAATATTAGATAACAAATTATGTATAATTATATTTTTTTAAAAAAATTAAGACACTCCATTTTTATCCCTATAATTTTAATAGTTTTTTGAAATTTAAACAAGACATGATGATACTTCCTTTAATAATTAATAAGGGTATGATTGAAATATTAAAATATTTTTTAAAATAAAAGAATATAATAATTTTTCTTAATTTACGTGAAAGAATGTTGAGAAAAATATATAAATTAGAGTGAAGGGAGTACCACAATATAAGATGTTTTCTAAAAGTTTTACTTGATTCAAAATATATAAGAATTGTGGAGTTTATAATTATTTTCCAACTATACCCCTACTTAATTTATTACTTCGTTTGAAAAAAATTATACATTAGAATTTCAATTATCATTATTAAGACACTTATATAAAGTATTTAATGAGAGAATAATTTAAAAACTGTGAAATTTTTTAAGAGACTAAGATTTTAACTAACTTTTTTTAAAAATTAGGAAATAATTACCAATGCTATATATTATAGTTTAGAGAAAATATATACATATATATATATATAATGGAAAAATAGCATCCAAGTACCACTATATAATATTTATATCCCACGAGGACTAAATAATTTCATAATATCACAGCAGCCCTCTAGTCCTTTTGACATATGAATTTCACATGCGAAAAGACCAAAATGCCCCTTAATTAAAAAAAACCCCACCATCGCTGGCGCCGACCATCAGAACACCACCAGCCGTCAGACCTCTACTGACAACGAGGTCACTATAGCCCCTGTGGCCAACGAGGTCGTCTGAGCTCCAGCACTAATGACATTTTATTTCAAAACAGAGGTTTTTAGGTGACCAAGGATGATAAGTAGTAAACTAACCACAAAACCACTTTTATGTAATAACCTAATGTGTGTTGTTAATTTTTAAATGGAACTTGTTATTTTAGGAATGTCACTTGTTAATCTGACGTGGACAATTACAAATTGGGAGCTTTAAAACTTTACTCATTTTGCTTGTTAAACGTCTTAATGTCTTGTTGCCAATCACAAATAAGTTGTTATCAAAATCAAACAGATACTTGTTAGTGAATGACTAATATATACTAACCCTTCCTATTAATTTTTCTAACAAGTATCAGTTTGGTTTTGACAATAACCTATTCGTGATTGAAAACAAGACATTGGGACCTTTAATAAGTAAAATAAGTGAAGTTTTGAAGCCTTCAATTTGTAATTGTTCACGTCAAATTAACAAACGACATTCGTAAAATAACAATAATTTATTTAAAATTAAAAAAAATTCATTGTGGTTTTAACAAGTTAGAACAAATGATAGGAAGGGTTTAGTCATTCGTTGATAAGTATCTGTTTCATTTTGACAATAACTTATTCGTGATTGAAAACAAGATATTGGAATGTTTAACAAGTAACATAAGTGAAGTTTTGAAACCCTCAATTTGTAATTGTCCACATCAGATTAACTACCAACATTTGTAAAATAACAACAATTGATTTAAAATTAACAAGAATCTATTATGGTTTTAACAAGTTAGAAAAAATGATAGGAAGGGTTTAGTCATTCGCTGACAAGCATCCATTTAATTTTGACAACAACCTATTCGTGATTGACAATAAGACATTAGGACATTTAACAAGTAAAATGAGTAATGTTTTGAAGCCCCAATTTATAATTGTCCACATCAGATTAACAAGTAACATTTGTAAAAGAACAACAATTCATTTGAAATTAACAAGAATATATTATGATTTTAATAAGTTAGAAAAAATGATAGGAAGGGTTTAGTCATTCACTGACAAGTATCCATTTGATTTTGACAACAACCTATTCATGATTGACAACAAGATATTAGGACGTTTAACAAGTAAAATGAGTGAATTTTTGAAGCCCCCAATTTGTAATTGTCCAAGTCAGATTAACAAGCTATATTCATAAAATAACAATAATTCATTTGAAACTAACAAGAATCTATTATGTTTTAACAAGTTAGAAAAAATGATAGGAAGGATTTAGTGATTCGCTGACAAGTGTCTGTTTAATTTTGTCAACAACCTATTCATGATTGATAACAAGACATTAGGATATTTAACAAGTAAAATGAGTGAAGTTTTGAAGCTTCCAATTTATAATTGTCCACGTCAGATTAATAAGCAATATTCATAAAATAACAAGTTCTGTTTAGAAATTACCAACACACATTAGGTTATTATATGGAAATGGTTTTGTGCTTAGTTTATACTTATAATTATTTTTGCCATATATATTGAAGGGCTTGGTGGCCACTTTTTAGGTGGCCAAAGATCATTAGATCAAACCTACCTTTAGCCACTAAAAACCTCAGTTATGAAATAAAATGTCATCGGTGCTGAAGCTTTGGCCACCGACGACCCCGCTGATAGCACGGGCTCCGACAAACTTATCGAATCTCTCTCTCTCTCCATATGAATGTGTGTATGTAACTAATATAGGAGATTATTTTAATTAGGAGGGAGTTATGTGGAGACTGAGTGTGATGGTGTAAGCGGTGAGCAAATGGGTAAGGGAAGCTGCTAATCCTTACTCTTGTTATTTATACAAAGGGTATTAGGTTGGAGGGCCAAGGCCCCCTTGCAATACGCACAGTTCCGCCCCTAATGACAAGTTTCGTTTAGTAAATTTTTTAAACATCGATCCATTTCTTTATTTTTTATTTTAAATTGGGGTATTAAAGTAAATTCACAAGAGATATTAATGTTAGAAAAGTCCAAATAACTTGAAAAAATAAACCTAGTTGCCTCAACATATTTAAGGGAGATTTTTTTATTATTTTCCCATATAAAATATAAATATTGAAATTTATAACAAGTTGTGTTAGATTAAAGAAAAAGAAGTTTGGTCCCCCCAAAAAAAAGAAGAAAAAGAAGTAAAGGATTGGTCACTATATGATGCATGTTAGGGTTGCACAAAAGACTAAATGACATTGGACTTTAACTTAACTTAAAGTCTGGTCTCTTACATGAAAAAGATTGGATTAGGCAATCTATAGTCCGGTTTTGTCCAGTGATAACTTAAAAATTAATAGGACCGGACTTGGTCTATAGGATTGGGAGACTAGTCATGTTAGCTCAGTATTCACATGGTAATTTTTTTTCCTTTTTCCTCTATGAGAGGAAATAATCAATTTCAACCTAATAAACTCAATTAAGATAATGAAAACACTTATAATCATAATAAATTCATAATAATTTCCAATAACAAGAAAAAAATATTTCAATTATAGTTCAAATGATTTAAATTTATAACTTCGACAAAAACAACGCTCAACAAACTTCAACAATGCTAAATTACAACAATAATTCAGAAATAAACTCAACAAATCTTCATGCAATTATCTCCTTAGCATCAATTACACTTGAAGCATTTGTCAAAGATAAATTAATTATAATTATATTAAATAAATTAATAGGATTGGACTGGACCGAGTGGTCCAGATGCCCAATCTCCTGTCCAGTCCAACTTGAAAAAATAGTCTAATCTTTTTAGTCTTTTTGGTTTTAAAGGACTAGTGCTTATAAGGATTAAATAGGATAGGATCATCTCAGGTTGGATTGGGTTGGTTTAGACCGGAGGACTTTTGTATAGCCCTAATTGCATGTAATAAAAGGTGGATATTCTTAATAATTTGTGATTTTATAGCCATATAAACTTGATCCTTTAGTTAGTTGACATGTCTTTTTGTGAACAGTAAGTTGATATTTTTAATATAACAAAACATTTTTCGAAATCTAAATCTTTCATGTTTCTTTGTTAACCAGCCAGTTTGATTTCATTGAAAGAAACGGATTATGCAATTAAAATTTAACATATTTATTTATATTATTAATTTGGAAAATTAATTATATTTTAATAACTTTAAATTTTTGTTTATTTTATCTGTGCATATTCATTTACATTTCTTTAATGGATGTTTAGATAAAAAAAACAAAATATCTATTGACAGGTTTTTATTTATTTTTATTTTTAAGAAGTCATTATCTGATGCCATCATTCAAAACAAATTTGTGATTTTCAGAAATTGAACTTACATATATGGCTAGATAGTTCGCCAATCATATTTACCAACTTAAATTAGTGAGTTGAATTGAATATTAGTTATCAACAAAACTTGTTGATTGATAACTTTTTTTTTTCCTTTTATTTACAATACTTGAATCTGAAAATGAGTGTCCAATTTCACATGATGCAACCACAATACAATTCATTCTTTTGACAAATTTGTTATTAATTCATATTAGATTGTGGTCAAATTCAGAGTGGGGTTCTCAAGACATGGGTGTGCAAACCATAAAAAATAATAAAAAAATAAATAGTATTATTGTTAGAGTTAAGAGATTTTATATAATATATATATATATATATATAAAAGGTTGGCTGGAGACATTTCTTAACACTAAAATTAAAAAAAAATTGTATGTCTAAATAAATAGATAAGGACTTAAGGGTTCTTGAAGCATAAGCATTACTATATGCTTTTGAAATATGATTATTACTCAAAATGGAGTTAAATGATAATTTTATTCTTAAACTATAGATTCAGAAATGTAACATCCTCCACCTCCATGAAATTCCTTAAAATTATTTTTGAGTCTAAGAATAGGATAGGATCGCGATTACCATATTTTAGACAGTTTGGGCTCAGGGAAGAAATGTAGCATCTTGATTTTTATTTCTAAGATCTAAGTGATGTTGAGAAGAAGTTATTTCATGATAATTAGAATTTATCCTGTGATTATTTGAGTAAAGAAAATTTATTCAATAAATATACAAGGATATAATTTTTCAAAAAAAAGATAAAGAAATTATAAGGTTGAACGAGAGTAAATAAAAGGAGCTTAACTTGTTTTCCCTAATTAAGAAATTGTGTTTAATTACATTTAATTGGAACAAAATACAATTGAATATAATTTTTAGGATTTTAAAATAACTTGATTAAGTGTAAATAAATTATAAATGAGGATTTACGGAATTTTCAAAAAAAAAATCATATACATATAAATATATATAATATGAAAATAAAATGGGTAAAATTAGATTAAAAAATAAAAGTAGAAAATAAATAAATCAAGAAAAAAATAATAAAAGTGTTTCTTAAAAAAGGAAAAAGAAAAGAAAACTAAAAAAAAAGTAACCAATGGTGGATTAGCAAACAAGGGTATGCATGTAGCCTTGTTCATACTCACTCTTTCGCATTCCTTTAGAATTTTTTTTAAATTAATTATTTAGTTTTTATAATTTTAATCTACTTATAACTCAATATCTGAATTTTGACTCATTATAATTTAGTCTCTAAAGTTTTCACTAAGTTATAAATTAGTTTCTGAACTTTACCTCTTATAATATAGTCCTTATTCATACTCACTCTTTTGCATTCCTTTAGAATTTTTTTTAAAAATTAATTATTTAATCCTTATAAGTTTAATCTACTTATAACTCAATACCTAAATTTTGACTCATTATAACTTAGTTCTTGAAGTTTTGACTCGGTTATAAATTAGTTTTTGAACTTTACCTTTTATAATTTAGCTCTTAAAGTTTTAACCTATTAAATATTGGTCCCTATATTTAAAAATAAAATTATAAATATTCAAAATATTTTAAAATTTATTACTAATATTTTAAATTATTAAAACCTTTTACTCTTTATAAATGTTAAAAGTTAAAATATTTTTAACTTTATAATTTTATTTTTTTTAAATATAGGGACTAGTATTTTAGAGGTTAAAACTTCAAGGACTAAATTGTAAGAAGTAAAGTTTAGGGGTTAATTTATAACCAAGTCAAAACTTTAAAAATTAGGTTATAATGAGTCAAAGTTAAAGGATCAAATTATAATTTGGTCAAAATTACAAAGATCAAATGATTAATTTTTTTAATTACTTTAAATCACACTCATAAGAAAACAAAATTATGTTTTTGATAATTTTTTCACATGTTATTTATTGATTTTTTATTTAATAATGGATATTTATTAGTATTAATTCTTATATGAGCATGAAAGTCATTTTATTACTCAAAATAAATTTTGGCCCCTTGATTTAAAAAATGATCATTGCAGGTCGATTAGTTATTAATTTTTTTTTGGAAAAGTCGCTAGTAAATCTTTTCTTGAAATTGAATTTGTGCTCGAAAATCAAAGGATTAGAGTTCAAGCTTATAGCTATAAAATCTCAAGCCTATGTGCTTGCGCCTTAGTCTTTCAATTCTCTAGCACAATTTTGACCTTAAAGAGGGACTTACTAGCAATTTTTTCAAATTTTGTTGCAGTTATTGGCTACTAGGAAAAACTATGGAAGAAAGAATATGAGAGGAGAGAAAATAGAAAAAAAAAGTGAAGATTTCAAGGGATGTGATTTTCTCTCCGTATACTTGGTTGACCAAGAGAAAAGAGGGAGGGGAGAGAAAATTATTAATTTCATATGAATAATAATAGCCCTAGCTCAGCAGCTCCTTATGAGTAAAAAGTTAGGTTAGTCTGAGTTGTGGACATAGCCATTGAATAGCCACCAGCTTCATGTCGGAGGTATCGAGAGGATATAAGTTTGGCATAGATCATGTATTTCTATTTTAGTCACATAGTTGCTATTATTGTGGTTCGACATATTGTTCATTAGGGACATATGGTTGTTATTATTGTGGCCCTAAGATGTATATTTTTAAATATATGTGAGGATTTGCATTTAAGCTCGACCATATGATTGTTAGTTTTGTGGTCAAGGCTACCTTTGAAGTATATGCATAGGATGTTTGTGAAAAGGTTTATAATTGTTATTTACATCTAAAATTAATTAATATGCAATTGTATAGGCTAGATTGACCTTAGTTACTAAGTAGTTTTACTTGCCTCTTATTCTTTAATATTTTAAGACCTATCCATCGGATCAGGATCGGGAAAAATCACCAAAGGCTTAAGATTCTATGTAAATCCTATCAGTAGGCTTCTAAATTATATTTATGTGCATTTGAAATTGTTAGTTTGCCAACTAGGATATCATTTAATTCATTTTGGTTACTTGGACTATTGTTGAAAAGATCTATATATTTTTTGCCCTGGGCTATTGATATGTGATTGTAAAACTATGTAGGGCCAAAATACAAGTATAAGTAAGGTGTTGTGCAATTGGTTGACATTGATGATTTTTTTTTTTGTGAAATTATGCAAATATTAGTACAAAATATGAAATTTAAGGGATACTTTCTACATCGGTTGGAAGGCAAACGATGTAGAAAGCTAAGGCAGTGGCATTTTTATAATTTTAATAAGGTGTAGTATAGTTTTTACAACGACTGAAGAGGCAAACGCTGTAGAAAATACTTTCTACAGTAGGTGAATAGTCACCTGCTATAGAAAATAGACTTTCTACAACAGGTGGAGAGCACCCGCTATAGAAAAATGACTTTCTATAGTGGGTGCATAGTCATCCGTTGTAGAAAGTATTTTAAATTTTTTTTTCTCCCGCTCATTTTTGCTTCAGCTGTGTTTCTTCCCTCATTTAACTTCTGTTCGATGCGTGCCTCACTCCTTCATCTCCTCCTCTTTGGGCCTTTAGTAGTCACTCCTTCCTCCTCTCCCTTGACTAATGCCCCTCCCCCTTCTCCCTATTCCTTTCACAACGCCCCCTTCAGCAAGCTATCCCTTCCCCCTTCCCCTCCCTTTCTCGCGCCCCCTCCCCCATCCCCCTCTCCCTTCCCCTGTCCCCCTTCGGTGATTCTCCCCTCCCCCTCCTCCTCCATTTCCTACAGCCCCTTCCCTCTGTGCGCCCCCTCCACTCCCTCCCCATCCCGTGCCCCGTCACCCCTCCCCCTCCCCTATCCTCCTCCCCCTGCCGTTCCCCCTCCCCCTCCTCCTCCTTCTCTATCGTGCCACCCCTCCCTCCCTTTTCCGCCACTCCCTTCCTCCTCCTCCTCTCGCCGATTGCTCCTCCTCTTATTGCTATTGCCACCCTTGATGGATCAGGTATGCCTCTTAATTTTTGCAAAGATAATTTTTTATTTGATTGTATTTTTTATTAATTTTTTAATTTATTAGGCTGATATGTATATATATATATATATGATGATATTGATATTGATTGTTGTTGGGAGTATTGTTGGTAGCTTCATAAAGCCTTAGGTTGTTGTATGATATCATTAATTTGGTTTAAAATTGTCAATTTTCTCTATTAAAATTTTCTATAAGTCTTGAGAGATTCAATTTTTAGGGAAGACTTTGTCTAATTTTTTTTAAAATTCATTCTTTCCCTAAATTGTTTAAATTTAGTTGTTATTGTTATTGATTGTTGTTGGGAATGCTGTTAGTGGCTTCATAAAGCCTTAGATTGTTGCATGTGATCATTAATTTGGTTTTAAATTATCAATTTTCTCTACTAAAATTTTCTAAAAGTCTTGGGAGGTTCAATTTATAAGGGAGACTCTGTCGAAATTTTTTAAAATTCATTCTTCCCCCTAAATTGCTTAAATTTAGTTTTTAAGTATTTAGGAATTTAGATTTTTGAAATAGTTTAAAGGTAATAACATTAGCTATATTATTTAGGAGTTGACATGTGGATCCTAGTTGGATAAATGCTAGACGAATGAGTGATGAGTATGATAATGGGGTGAAGAAATTTTTAGAATTTGCTAAGAAAAATGTTGTTGACAGTAGTGCAAGGTCCTATTGTCCTTGTATTAATTGCTTGAATGAGAGGAGATTAGGTGTTGATGAAATAAGAGAGCACTTGATTTATGATGGGATTTGCAAGAATTATAAGGTATGGATTTGGCATGGTGAATGATTGAAAAATTATAGTAACACGTCTCATATGTGAAAGTTGATAATTTGAATGATGAAATAGATATGCATGAAGATTGGTTAGAGGACATGATCCTTAATGTTAGGAAAGAAGCTTTTGAACAAGCACATGAGTATGATAACTTGGGCACTGATGCGGAGAAGCCTCTATACCCAAGGTGCACTAATTTTAGTTTGTTATCTAGGGTGTTAAAACTAATTACCTTAAAGGCAAGAGTTGGGTGGAGTGATCAAAGTTTTACTTGGTTGCTAGAGTTACTTCAAATAATGTTGCCAAAAGGCAACATACTACCAAATTATTATTATGATGCCAAGAAGATCTTATGTCCGATGGGTATGAAGTATAAAATACATGCATGCCTTAATGATTGTATGTTGTATAGAAAAGAGCTTGAAAGAGAGGAGAAGTGTTTGAAATGTGAGGCACCACTGTACAAAGAGAAAGGGGCTCCTGCAAAGGTTTAATGGTATCTTCCAATTATACTAAGATTCAAGTGCTTATTTGCAAATACCAATGATGCGAAGAACTTGATATGGCATGCAAATGAGAGGATATCTGATGAAAAACTTTGACATCCAGTCGATTCTCCTCAGTGGAAGAAAATTAATCAATTGTTTTCTGAATTTGGCAATGAGCCAAGAAACCTGAGGCTTGGACTTTCTACTGATGGAATGATTTACAACCTATCACCTTGGTTGTGCATAAAACAAAAGTACATAATGCTATTCATGTTGATTTCAAGACCAAAACAACTTGGAAATGATATTGATATTTACCTAAGACCTCTAATTGAAGATTTGAAAGGGTTATAGGAGGTAGGTGTGGAAGTGTTTGATGCAAATTGGAAGGAAAATTTTAAGTTACATGCTATGATTTTGTACTATAAATGATTTTCCTGCATATGAGAATTTGTTCTGCTATAGTGTGAAAGGTTATAAAGCTTGTTCAATTTGTAAAGAAAGCACAAACTACCATCAACTTCAACATGAAAGAAAGACAGTCTACCTTGGCCATCGGAGGTTTCTCAGACGAGATCACCTTTATCATAAATTGAAAAAAGCTTTTCATGTCACCAAGAGCACAATCATGCTCCAGATGCTTTGACTGTGGATCAAATATTTGAACGGGTGAAAGACATCAATATTGTCTTTTATAAGACTAAAAAAGAACATAGGTGTAAAAAACATATAGGAAAAAGGTCTATCTTTTTTAACCTTTCATATTGGCACAATCTTAAAGTGAGGCATTGTATTGATGTTATGCACATAGAGAAAAACGTGTGTGATAATATTATTAGAATGCTTCTGAACATACTAGGTAAGACTAAGGACGGTGTGAACATAAGATTGAATTTGAAAGAAATAGAAATACGAGAGGATTTACACCGAAGACTATAAGGTAAGCGAACTTATTGTCCCCCAGCCTTTCATATATTGTGCAAGTTTGAGAAAATAAGTTTCTATCAGTGTTTACATGGAATTAAAATTCCTTTGGTAGTATTCTTCAAATATTGGGAAGCTTGTGTCTGTGAAAGAGTTAAAACTGATAGGCTTAAATTCTTATGATTGCCATGTCTTGATGCAGCAACTATTACCTTTAGCTATTCGAGGCATATTGAAAGAAGATTTAAGACTCACAATAACTAGACTCTATTTCTTTTTCAATGCTTTATGCAGTAAAGTTATTGATCCCTGTAAACTGGAAGAGTTAGAACAAGAAGCTTGTATAATCTTGTGCCAACTTGAGATGCACTTTCTTCCTATATTTTTTTTAACATTATGGTTTACCTAATAGTGCATTTAGTGAGGAAGGTAAAATTGTATGGCACCTAGTTGAGAGATATATGAAAATACTAAAAGGATATGTCAAGAATCCATATTGACCTGAAGCATCGATAGTTGAAAAATATGTTGCCAAAGAGGCCATGGAATTTTGTTCTGATTACTTGTCAAGTACAAAGTCAATTAAACTTGCTAAATCTCGTCATAAGAAGAGGCAATTAGGTCAAGGCACATGTGAAGTATCAGTAAAGAGCATGAGTTATGATGAATTATAAGGAGTATATTTATATATTTTGAATAATATTGATGAAGTTAAAGATTACATTTTCTTCTCACAAAAAACTTCTAAAGGTAGAAAACTATCGAATGAGAATGACTGAACAAAAGTTGTTGAAAGAGCATATAGGATTTTTGTAGATTGGTTCAAGTAGAGAGTTTTGAATGAAAGTAGCGTTTCTGATACAGTTAAATGGTTAGCAGGAGGTCCTAACTTTGATGTTATATGTTAGAGTGTATATGATATCAATGGGTATTCTATACAAAATCCTTGGATGAAAAGAGTACAATGTAAAATAGTAGGGTTATGATAGTAGCTAAAGCCGTTCACTTCTCTAGCTCAAAAGATAATAAACTTAAATTAGCAGCAAGGACTTATTTTGGGGTTATTAAAGAGATTTGGGAAGTTGATTATATAAAATTTAAAGTTCCTATTTTCAAATGCAAATGGGTTGACATTAATAGTGTTCATGATGATAAGTTAGGATTCATAATGGTTGATCTTAAAAAACTAACTTATGGGGATAAGCCATTTATCATGGCAAACCAAGCTAAACAAGTTTTCTATGTGATAGATCCAGAAAATAAAAATTGGTCAATAGCACTGAAAGGAAAAATTGTGATTGATAGTGATGATAATCAAGAATCAAGCTTTAATATTTATGAAACCCCTACTTTCTCATTGGGGCTACCAATTTTGAATGTAGTAAATAAAGTAGATGACGAACATACCACAAGAAGTGATCATCATGAAGGGATATGGGAGAATATCCCTATATGAATTTAGTTTTTAAATTAAAGTATGTTTTTTTAAGTTCAATTAAATTTATATTATGTTTTTTAATTATCTTATATTTGTTTATTTTTCTAATTAATTTAATTTATATGAATTAATAGGAACATGGAGAATTAGAGTGAACATGGTGATGACACTCAGAGCTAGTCCACAACTAGCTAGCCACTTGGTGATGAGTCAAGTCAGGGCACCCTTAGTGAGAGCCAATCTATGAGGAGAGGTAGATATGGCACATGATTAAGAGATCTGACAAGTAGGAGTGCTGGGCATAGGTTACCAATCCAATTTGATTAGAGATGGAATCCGATAGGGAACACAAGGCCAAGTTTGTTAGTTTTCTTAACCTCCTATCTCGTACCAAGCCCTCTATTGTATTTAAAGACTGGCCTGATGTGCCAGAATATATGAAGGACCATATATGGGAAAGTATTCAGGTATGAAATTAATTTATGCATGTAGTTATATATCATTGTTAAATTATTGATTATCATCTTGTGTTTCAATTGCAGCTCACGTACAATGTTCTTTCTAATCAAGATTGCCAACACAAGTTGATTTCCTATTATGGAACATGTTAGAGAAATTTCAAGACTGATCTTGCTAGGAGATATATCCATATCGAGGTGCCAAAGGGTCAAGCTCGTCTTAATCCTCTCGACACATACCAATTCCTTGATGAAGATACTTGGCAAGAATTTGTCAAGATTTAAACTTCTGAAAAGCTTTGATCTATTGATTTCTAATTGATTTAAGTTTTGTTTAGTTTTACTTCAATTATAAAATTGAAAATTCATTTTTTAATAGGAAAAACGAGCTAAAGGGCAAGAAATTGCTCAACAAAAATCAATGCTCCCACACGCTGTCTTGTGGGGGTTATGCTAAGGCTAATCCTTCCATACTCCTTTCTCCGCCATCTCCCATCTCTTGAGAGAAGAAATGGAGATATGGACATTAATACAAAAAAGGAGGCAAAAAAGGCTATACAAGCGAGATGGCGTGCAAGATTGCTGAGAGGATTGTAAGTAATATTATTATTTCTTGTCCCTTTAAATTTCTATACAATTATATATAATATTAATTAAGATTGTTATTTTTATGTTACAGGATGCTTTTAAGGAGCAATAAGCCTAAGGAAGTTTCATTTTAGAGGGCAAAAATGATATTTTGACGGTTGCAATAGGAAAACTAGAGCATCTAGGTTGTGTGAGGGGCATTGGATATGGTGTGGGTATAAGAGACTACTTTGGAGCAGCTTTTCACCCCAACTCAGGAGGTGTAGTGACTAGAAAAGAGCTTGAAATAGTAATATCCACTGTGAGGTAGCAGACTAAAGAAGAGTTTGAAGCTTCATTCACAGCCCAGCTTTTATAAATGAAGGAGCAAATGAAGGAAGAGATGATGAGCATGATGAGCTCACGACAAGAGACGCCTACTAAACCAGTTCATACATCTCCTGGATTTCATAGCACAAAAGGGAGTAATATTCTTGAGCATGTGTTAGAGGGTCCTTTTGGTGACAACATTGGTGAACCATGCGAGATGTTTTTAGAAGATCTTGATAGACGCTTGGTTGCTCTTAGTAGCATTTATAACTTAGGGTCAACCATCCACTATAAACAAATTCAAGATTATTAAGTAAGAGTGGTGGTTGAAGATCCAAAAGTGCCAAAAGCATTGGTTCCATTCCTTACTGATGAGCTGAAGACTGTAGCAGAAGCTATTGGCAAGTTTATCTTGTGGCCCAAAAAACCTGTGAATATGGTTCAAGCTATGGTATGCAATTTTATTATGTGGCAACTTTTACTAAAATATTTTCTTACTAACTATTTCTTTCTTTTTTATTATATATAATAGCTTCCCTTGCCGAATCTCTCAAAACTTCTAGAAACCTCATTAACTCCACACTAACTAATGATCTTAATGGCGTATGATCCATTATTCAAACTCAAAGATTTAGAAATGGATTTGGAGGTTGTGGGTAAGAAAGATATGATAGTGACAATTGAATGAGAAGATTTGCTTCGACTTTTGTCAAATAATTAGCTTACCATACCACACATTGAACTATTTTTGATGTAAGTTTATGTTTCTTTAAAGCAATTAACTTAATTATCAAGTCTAGTGATCTAACACAATTGCATTGATGTAGGTACCTTCATCATTTGTGCATCATATCGGGCAAAGGTGATAAGTTTGGATTCCTTTGCCCGCATCACATGATAGAGAAAGGGAATACTTTAGAGTTAAGGGCCCAGTATCTCTAGTAAAGAATATATGAAGTCAAGAAGGATGTTTTTATGGCTTTATATGTGCTCTTGTAAGGATTAATTTGTAATTAATAGATTTACTTTAACTTATCATATTTTGCAGGAACCATTGGCAGTTATTTGTTCTTTCAATGAAGAGCAACATTATTGTCTTCTTATGTTCCCTTCATTATAAACTTGGGAAGGAAATGAAGAAGACAATAAACTCGTAAGTATATTTGTGCAAAAATATTTAATATAATTTACACTAAATATTTTAGTTACTAACTTGGTGATCTTGATCATAGAGCAATGAAAACATATCAAAATATGGTCTTGCAAAAGCACGGACATGAGCTCAAGGATCCTACATGGATCTAGCCAAAGGTTATGCTATACTTTATGAATATGTTCAATTACTAAGATTTTTTGTTGATTTCTTATGATTTATTCTTATACAGAGCCGTAGACAACCAGTGAAGACGAACTTGTGCAGCCTATATGTGATGAGACATATGCTCAACATTATCACATTGGGCATGACTGAATTTACATAAGAGATAAATATATTTTTAAAAGTTTTATTTTATTATATTATTTGAGAGTACATAATAAGCCTCTTTTACAAATTATATTTTAGATGTTTGACAATTCAAATCCATTCCCTGAAGCCAAAATTGAAGACATTCGCATACGTTGGATAACTTATTTTGGGAAAAATTTGTGAGTTTTATAGAAAGTTTCATACAATTTAAGAAGTTTGTTAGTTGTAGACAACTTTGAAAACATTTGTTGACATAATGGTTTGTTTTGGATAGCTCAATAGTTTTTAAATAATTTATAGATAACTTTCAGTTTTGGATAGTTGTTAATTTAATTTTATATTAAAAATTATAAATACATTGTGCTGTTTAATTTGGCTGTGGTAATTTTTGTATAGAGAGTAGGGTAAATTTAAAAATATGGATGTTTATTTTAAAAGTAAAATATACTTTTTACTGTGGTTATTACCATAATCGATGTAGAAATTACTATTTTACATCTGTTAATGTAAAAATCAGTATAAAATATTAAATTTTCTATAGCAGTTGGAACATAATCACTATAGAAAGTACACTTTCTATAGCGGTTGGGGCTGCAACCAATGTAGAAAGTACTTTCTACTTTCTACATTGGTTGCAGCCCCAACCGCTATAGAAAGTGTTGCAGTTATTAATTTTTGAATTGTTGATCTATTTTCTACATTGGTTATGGTTAGCTAATGTAGAATATATATTTTTTTATAGCGGTCGTATAACCGATGTAGAAAGTTAGATTTTCTACATTCCCTGTAACAACATTGCCTATTTAATAGCTGTAAAAAGTCATTTTTAATCGCTAGAAAAAGTTATTTTTGTAGTAGTGAAATTAGCTCCCCTTTTATGGGATTGAGTATTGAAAATTTGATATATGTGTGTTTAGTTAGTTGCAGTGTATTGCACGGGTCTATAATGGTCTACTGTATGTGGTATAAGGGTTGATGTAGGCTTTTGGTTTTTGTGTTATGGTTTGAACACCCAAATTGTGTGTTTATGTAAAAAAAGAGTGATTTTACAAAGGGTATCCATTTTTTGATAGAAAAATGTTTTAGTTGTGAAATCAATGTAATTAGCTAGAGTTAGGAGAATGTTCTTTGTATGCACCTAAATTATTTCAATTGAACGTTGGATGGAAAAATGTGATGTGTCGAAACTAAAAAGTTCATCCCAAGTACTGTCATTTGATAGCTATGTGTTATTCTGAAGTGTGCAATGTGCTGTGGCACATGGCACAAAGTCAACACACTGCGATACATCTGCAACATGTCGTGACGCACCTCTCTACTACACTATTTTGGTTGTTTTTCAACTATTTTACAAATGCATCAAGTTACTCAGGATCCTATGGTTTCGCATATGTTTAAACTCAAATTAGGTGTTTAGAGAAAGTCTAATGGTTTATTTTTGTTCATGAAAACTTGGGATTCCTATTTTTGAAAATTGTACAACTATGAAATTTATGAGTTATCTCTTAACTACCTTGACTTTCAGAGATTAAATGTGTTTAAGTAAGGAATATTACAACTTGCTATCAGATATTTCAACTTGGTATCAGTTTCTCTTGTTTTGAGAACTAGTATGTGGTTTGTGTATAAAGAGTTGAATTTGCTTGTGAATTGTGCATTTGCATATAGAAAGTTTAACATTATACATATGTTGTTTTTTTCCTTGAGTTAGTGCTAACTCTTTTCTTGTAGGGGAACTTCCATCTTTAGGAAGGAAGAATGGTGCAAACAAGGAATATGGCCAGTAATATTCTAGTAATTGTATCAAGACAAGAGTGGGAAGTCTTGGTACAAGACGAGGATATAGTCCCAAGTAAGCAAGAGCAAGTTGAGTTGGGACAAGGCTCGGAACAAGTTGGGAAACAACTAAGACCTTCTACGGGCAATGATGATTTACTACTCGAGTTGAGAACAATGCTGAAGAGGATGAGAGAAGGATTGCTGAATATGAGGAAATTTTTAAGAAGAGACCAGGAGAGACCAATAAGACTGTGGAGAAAGTTAGAGGCAGTCACAATAAAAAGAGACATGATAAGGAGGGATATGGCTACTCTGATGATGATTACTATGAGAAGAGTGAACAAGGAGGCCGAAACTAGTGAGGCTTAAAGGGAAAGAGTTGGAGAGCTCTATTTATTTGGCTTTAAAGAAGTTTACTTGTACAAATCCTAAATCTTTTGAGGATTCCAACTTCCATGGAGAATAGAGTCGTGGAGAAATGGATTGATTAGCTAGACACAATCTTTTGGTTCTGACTTGCACATCTGAGTAGCGGATGCTCCTTGCCACATTTATACATGAGGATGTTGCCAGGCAGTGGTGGAAAATTGTTAGGCTAATGGATGGCTCTTTGATGACATAGAATGAGTTTAGACTATAAAAATTGAGATCCATGAATTTTTTTTGGTTTAATATCCATCAAGGCTTTTAAAATATTAGGCTTTTTATATTTTGATATTTTATATTATTTTATTGATGTTTTATCAATTAATAAATGTGGAAGACAATGAGAGAAATACAAGGGAGGAGATAGCTCAAATTGTTAACATAATTCAATAAAAAAAGACAAGCAAATGATCGAAGTAGAGTTTTACAACTAACCCTAATTAATAAATCAAATCTCTCTCTCTCTCTCTCTCTCTCTCTCTCACACACCTACCTTTACTAAATGTATTTATCATTAATTCTAAATCAAATTTACAATCCATTACAAATTAGGTAAAGGTGCATATTTGGCTGTATACTATTTTTTGAAGAGTATTTGGTAGCCTAAACTATTAAATGGTATAAAATAAATTACGAACTTTCAAAAATAGAGCATCCAATAGCCCATTGTTAACTTCAGCTGACGAATGTTATGTGGGGTCCACAATGACACGTGGCATGGCATGTCAGCATGGTAAAGGTGCAAATTTATCCACGAACTATTCTTCAAGAAGCACTGGGTAACCTCTACTATAAACAAAAGTGCCATCCAACAACTTCACCTCAATTTTGATCAAACATCGTTTATTTTTATACTTATGAGGCCCCAAAGCATTAATCTCATCAATCTTCTACCCTCATTTTCACTCTCAACTCAAGAAGAAGGAGTTCAAAGAGTTCTTATCTAAAGACATTCACGAAGACAACTTTAACAAAGTAGAAGAAATAATTTATGGCTAAATTAAGCTAGAATCAGGCTTCTCTCATGCATAAGAAAATTAAGCTTCTACTTTGTTGGCATCGTCTTTGTGAATATCTTTAAATAAGAACTTTTTGAATCTCTTCTCTTTGAGCTAATACTGAGAATGAAGGCAAGAAGATTGAAGAAATTAATGCTTTGTGGGCCTCATATGTATAAAATAAATGGTGTTTGGTCAAAATTGAGGAGAATGAGTTGGATGGTCTGTTTTCTTATAATAGAGGCTACTCAGTGTTCTTTGAAAAATAATTTATGGATAAATTTGCACCTTTACCATGCTAATGTGTCATACTCATGTCATGTCATGTGTCATTATGGGCTTCACATAACGTACGTTAGTTGAAGTTAGCGGCGGGCTACTAGATGCTTCATTTTCAAAGTTCATGATTTATTTTACATCATATGATAATTTAGGCTATCAAACGTTTCTCGAAAAATAGTATATGGCTAAATTTGCTACTTTACCCTAATAAATCAAACCTAAGAAATAATAATAATAATAATAATAATAATAATAATAATAATAATAATAAATTGCTAAAATAAAATAAATCTAATCAGTCTTGTGTTTCATCATTCCAATCCAACCAGCATGAAAAAAAAAATCATTCTAACACACCACAAAATTTCCAAACATAGAAATATGACATTCATGAGGAAATGTCAATTAATTATTTCAAATAAGAAACTATCAATTAATTAACGATTGCTGAATGTTAACCATGATAATATGAGATTTAGATTCGATGGTTGTACTTAATACAGGTATTGAGTGTCTATACTATTTGAGTTATTAAAATCTAAATTAACAATTCAGATAAACTCACTGACTCATTAATCTCAAAAAACATATAAATTTGTAACCAATGATTTAAATTTATGGTTTGCACACCCATGTCTTGAGAACCCCACTCTGAATTTGACCACAATCTAATATAAATTGATAACACATTTGTCACAAGAATGAATTGTACTGTGGTTGGATCATGTGAAATTGGACCCTCTTTTCAAATTCAAGTATTGTAAATAAAAGGAAAAAAGTTATCAATCAACGAGTTTTGTTGATAACTAATATTCAATTCAACTGACTAATTTAAGTGGGTATAAATGATTGGCGAACTATCCGGCGATACATGTAAGTTCAATTTCGGAAAATCACAAATTTGTTTTGAATGATGGCATCAGATAATGACTTCTTAAAAAATAATAATAAAGAAAAATCTGTCCAAATAATTTTTTTATTTAAACATCCATTAAAGAAATGTAAATGAATATACACAGACAACATAAACAAAAATTTTAAAGTTATTAAACTATAATTAATTATTGAAAATAATAATATAAATAAATATATTAAATTTTAATTGCATAATTTGTTTCGTTGAATGAAATTAATGATTTGGATTTGTTGATTGTACTTAATATAAGCATTGAGTATTTGTACCATCTGAACCATGAAAATTTAAATCAATAGTTATGAATTCATAGTTTATTTGAGATCAATGAATGAGTAAATTTATCTAAACTGTTAATTTAGATTTTAATGACTCAGATAATATATGCACTCAATACCTATAATAAGTACAACTATCGAATCCAAATCTTAAAATAAAATAAAATAAAAATACATTTGCATGTCTTTACTCTTCATTTTCTAAGTTACATGTCTACCTAACCTAAGACCCTTATCGGATCCATTCATCTACTACATTTTAATGAGGATAAGATTTATATATGTCATTTTATATACTTAATATGCTTATATTCAATCAAATTATAATAAGTGAATCTTAATATTTTAATAAAATTAATAATAAGAATTTATTATAAGATAAATAATATCTAAAAATTTACATATATTGATTTAATTGAAAACAAATATATTAATTATATGCATTTTAATAGCTATTTTCAATTTCATTTGTTGAACTAAGTCTTTTGATGATAACAAATCAAGAAAAATGTATTTGTTACTTATACAGATTGAATATCATGAATCAAATTATAAAATATTAAGAAATAGAAATGCTACGATGAGTAGAGTTGTAGGACATGGAGAGTTGGTTATTATACCATGAGCCACAACAGACGTGACCTAAGTCATGGCAAGTGTGTCAATGAATTGTTGGCTGTGGCAAAGGTGCTCTTGATCATGGTGAACTAATGCAATTTTTCTTAATGATTGTTTTGCCCTTCATCTTTCCTTTCTCAATGTTAAGTCTTATATTCCATGTTTTCGCATGTTTTCAAATACACTGATTCTTGCATGATTTAATTCCACTATTTAATCTAAAACAATTTTTGAGATCCCAATCTTTTGATTTTCTTTATGAAATAAATATTATGGTTTAGTCATGGTTGATCCTTATGATTAAGGATTGCCGATTAGTTAGATTAATTGAACTTAATGACAGAGGTCATTACAACTAATGACGCAATCGCAGTGAAGGGTTTGGGACTGGTGAGTTCTCTATTTTCCCTTTCAAAACTGAGGACATTTTTGTACATTCACCCCATTCTTTTTTTTAATATTAAAATAAATTTGGTCCTTAAATTTGACTTGATTCTTGGAAACAATTTCTCTTCTAAAAAGGAATTTTCTAGCAATTTTTTCATTATTTTACCTAATTTTAAATTTTATTTATAAAATTATTAAATATACAATAATATAAAAATTTTAAAGTACAATCGTATAGAAAAATGGAAATAAAAAAAAGTAAAAGGCAGGAAATGAAAAACATTCATGAATAAATTTGAAAGGAGAATTTTTTTTTTCAAAAATCTTCTCATATTTAGAGAGAAAGTTTAAAAAAAAATGTGGATCTAACATATTATTTTTCATCAATTTCCTCGCTCTCCCATCTTTTTCCTTGGCAAACAAGGGGAGGGAGGGGGGATTTAGTTTTTCCTTCACTTTTCTTCCCCTTTACCTTTTTTTTTTCTCGTGTATCTTTAGCCATAATAGAATATTAGATCCTGGCTTTATGAGTTGGTTAATGTTGTATTTAGATTGTCATCCCTTTACCCAAAGAAGAAAGATAGAAAGAAAGAGGATTTGTTAAACCTAAACCAAAACAACACACATCTCAATGTGAAAAGCAGGTATAATGTGTAGCTGGAGAAAGGGTGAGTGATTAACGATTATCAATTGAAAAGCAATCAAGTTTTTTAAAAGTCACTTTTATTTTTGACTTTTGTTTTTGATGTCGACAAAAATATTAACACATTTTAAATACAATAGTTTTATATCTATCGTATTTTATCAAATTCACACATTGTTATGTATAATTGAGAATAGCTCTTCTAAATTATATTATTTTCATCAATAAATTCGAACACTTTTTTTTTAAAAATAAACTATATTCAAACACTTCACCTTGTGCTTAAAAAAGATTATTTCACTCAACTCTTATAAAAAGGGTAAAACATTATTTATAAAAAGGATACAAAAATAGGTGTTGGTTTTAATAAAAAGAGTTACGGTAAGTCATATTACATGGAAAATAATAGAAAAAATCCTTCTAAAGTATGCAAATGATAATAAGATCCTTCAAAATATGATACTTTTTTTATTAAAAAATATAAGACATTTTTTTTATGAAGGAAAAGAAGAAAAAAACAAAAAACACTAAAAACTAAAATCTAACATCAGACATTAAACTATCAGAGATAAAATTAGGAGGAGATGTAAAGAAGATCACATCTCCCATATGCTTCAGAGCCTCCTTCGCTAACAAATTTGCAACGGAGTTAGCTTCTCGGTGGCACTAGGTCAAATCAACAGTCCACTCTCGTCGTCTCATGCTCTGGATCTCTGCAATGAGGTCATGATTAGGGTGTTCTAGTTGTTCATCGTTCTGCAGCATCTTGATAGCCTCCATGCAATCTGTCTCTATCACTATCCTTCTCCAACCCATGTCCCAAGCTCTTTTAAGTGCCCATATGACACCCCAAAGCTCAGCATTTAAACTACTCCCATGGCCAATATGATAGATAAACCCACTAAGACAATGCCCTGTGTGATCTCTAGCAACACCCCCACATCTAGTGACAGCACCATCCTGTCCACTTGTGCTATCTGTATTAAATTTGACAACTTCCATTTCCGGTGCTCTCCATTGTACTCTATCTCTTTCCATCTTATTAGATAGGGGTTCAGGGTTTGACCAAGACACTAACACTTGCACTTGAGCTAAAACCTCCCAGACCCCACACTTCTTTTGTTGAAAGACTCTTAAGTTCCTACTGATCCATAACTATCGACAAAGAATCATAAACCAAATATCCCATCGATAGCCCTTTAATATGAGCCCTTGAGCCAGATTCTAATCAATCCAATCCATAATATTATTAAAAGAATCAAATACCACTTTCATCTCCACCGGAACCAACCTAACCTAACAGTCGATTGCAAAACTATAATCTCGAAGGATATGCATGACAGTCTCTATATGGGAAGAGCACAAAGTACACTTATCATCAGACGATATACCTTTATTAACACAAAATGAGTTTGTCATAAGGTTACCTCTCGCGCATAACTAAAGGAAGGTTTTATTACGCCAGGGAATCGGCGTTTTCCACACTCTCCTCCAAATACTCCTTCATATTCCATTAGTATCTGGGCAAAGACTTTGGTAGGCTGACGTCATAGTGAATTCACTATTGTTCGACCACCTCCATCGTGGCCTATCATCTCTTTGATTTCCCCTGATGTGATAAATTTCTCTCAAAATTGTATCGAGTAGATACTCCTTAAACTTATCCCTAAGCCAAGCACCAGTTGAAGAGAAATATTTCTCAACCAAGTCATCAGAAATCTCTTCCAGGACCTGCTTGATAGCATAATTTAGGAGAGAATCATGGTGTGGCAACCAACTATCTTTCCAGAATTGTATTCTATTTCCCTTCCTAACCTGCTAAGCAATACCTTTAGTAGTGTCAGTTCAAGCATCAAGAGTACCTTTCTAAGCACTTGACACACTTCTACGCGCTTCAACCTTAGGGATAACGTCTTCACCACACTTGTATTTCTCTCTCATAAATTGCACCCACAGAGCATCTCTACGATGAACCAAGCCCCATCCCAACTTCATCATGAAAGCTTTATTTTGTTTGTAGGCATATCTCAAACCTAGACCCTCATCCTCCCAAGCTATAAGATGTAACTTCCTCCGCAAATTAGAGCCTCCCCATATAAATCTTTGACACTTCTTATCAATCTGTTTACAAGTATAAGCAGGTAATGGTGTAGATTGCATAGAATAAGAAGGAATAGACGCAACAACAGATGATACTAGCGTATGTCGAGCCGCCAGGGATAGAGAATGAGCTTTCTAAGAGGCTAGGAAACTGTCCATTCTCTCAAGAATATTCTGATGGGTAGTCTTTGTAACTCTTTTATGGTACAAGGGAACACCTAAGTATCTACCCAGATCAGAGGTGGGTGTAAAGTTTAGAAACTTACTAATTTCAGCTACTTACATTCGCCTTACATTCTTAGAGAAGAAGATTCTAGATTTAGAGTTATTTACCTTTTCTCTAGAAATAGAGCAAAAATTTTCCAGACAAGCCTTTATTATGCCTGCTTGATCCATACTAGCTTCTGCGAAGAGCAACAAGTCATCCGCAAAGAAAAGATGAGAAATGCCAACCCCATTTCTTTGTAATTTAAACGGCATCCAATTCTCATTATCAACCTCCCCTTGAATCATGTGACCTAACTTCTCCATTACTAGGACAAACAAATATGGAGAAATAGGATTACCTTGTCTTAGACTCCGTGAAGGAGAGAATTTCTCCCCCTTTTTCCTATTCCATAACACTTGCATTTTAGCTGTAGAGAGACAAGTATATATCAAATCAATAAAGCTAGCAAGGAGGTTCATTTCTTGAAGACATCTAAGAACAAAGCTCCATTTCACCCTATCATAAGCTTTTTCTAGATCAATCTTTAAAGCCATGAAGCCACGTTTTCCCTTGCACTTACGAAAAGAGTGTATAATTTCCTGAGCCACTATAATATTATTTGTATTCTACCTTCCAGGAACAAAACTACATTGATTAGGAGCCACAACCTTATCCATGATTCCTTTTAGTCTTGTTGCGAGAATTTTAGTCACTACTTTATACACCACATTACAAAGGCTGATAGGTCGAAAGTCCTTCATAGATACAGGAACATCAATTTTTAGAATAAGCATAATATTCGTGTCATTGATGCAGTCCACAGATTTAGGAGTTTGGAAAATCTACTGCACGAGATTGAACATCGATATATCAACCACATTCCATTGATTTTGGATAAAAAGAGGATTTAAACCATCAGGTCCCGGAGCTTTAAGAGGTCCCATAGAAAAAATAGCATTTTTGACTTCTTGTTGAGAAATATCTTTTCCCAACCATTCAAGGTCATCCTGACCTACCGATGGATAACTTTGTTCAAAAATAACGTCACTTTAAGTGTGGGAGTTATCAGAATAATGACTAGTAAAGTACTCAATCCCCATCCTTTTTAACAAAGCTTTGTCATAGATCCACCCACCATCATCTCCTTTTAAAGCTTCGATATTCTTTCTCTTCTTTTGGCAATTTGTCATAGTATGAAAAATTTTATATTTTATCACCTTGAGTATACCAGTTGCATCTTGATCTCTGCAGCCATATAATTTCCTCTTGAATTAAGATACTCTCCAAATTGCCCCAAATAGCATGTTGTTCTTCCTCTAATATTAACGAGTTTGGTTCAGCCTATAAACATCGATTGATGCCTTCAAGTTTATGTAGTAACTCAAATTTTTGTTTGTTAATATTTCCAAAAACATTAATGTTCCAATCTGAAACGTTTGAAACAAACCTTGCAACATTCTCTTCCCATCCTAAGGGATACTCCATGAGCTTTTCATTAGATCATTGAAATCATTATGAGTCACCCATAGAGCAAAAAAAATGAAACTCTCTTACCTTCTTGCCAGTATTAGCGTCATTCCATAGCTTTAAGAATAAAGGGCAATGATCAGACTTCATCTTAGGAAGATGAATAACAGAAGTTTCAAGAAAGTGTTCGAACCATAAAGTATTAGCACAAACTCTATCAATTTGACTTCGAGATCTCCCATTGCCCCAAGTATACTTAGGTCCTTGGTACCCCAAGTCAATCACCTCAGCTTCCTTAAACCATTTTTTGAACATACTATCAATTCTTAAAGGTGATGAAGATAAGGAAAAATGATCATCTTCACACAGAGTAGCATTAAAATCCCCACCAATACACCATCTACATCCCCCATCTCCTTTTATTTAACGTAAAATTTGCCATAGCATGCAGCACCTTACATAATTCGGATTACCATACACTAGATAACTCCCATTCTTCTCTATTCCCCTCATTGAAACAACCATGCAGTACTTGATCATGTTTCAACTTCACCTTAAAATCCACTCCCTCTCCCTAAAAACACCAAATGCCACCATTATAACCATTTGCCTCAACACAATCAAAATTTATGAGACCAATATTACGTGCAATGAACTGAGCTTTAGAGCTATCATGTCTTAGCTCCAGGAGAGCCAATAAACTAAACTTATATCTCTTATGTAGCTCTGAAATCAAATTTAGAAAACCACGTCCTCCAACACCACGAACATTCTATAGTAAAATATTGAATTTATTTGTACTATCCATAAAAAATATGTTGTTTTAAACGAAACTCAAATGGCCTAGTTAGAACTTCATACCATTAGCATCATTAGCCACCAAATCAGCCATATCCTCTTCAGTTGAGTCTGTGGATAAAGGATTGGAGCAAACAATATATTGGGCCTCACCTAGATCAATAGGGTTGTCATCAATTCTCATAAAGTCTTTGTCCAGTTCATCACTATCTTCATCTCTTTGTCGCTCATGCTCATAACCCATCTCATCGGTCCCTTTTTAATTCATCTCTGGATCCCCCTACACTGTGTGTATGTTCAACTCATCCATTGTAGACTCAATGTTCAAGAATTCTGGCCCATTTACTGATTTCCTTCTACTTGGCCCATTATTGTCTCCTTTTTCCACTAGCCCATCTGAATGCTTTGATCCAAACGTTTTTCCAGATTTATTCGGCCCAGTACCATGCTTCAGCTCATTAACAAACATTGTCCTACGTGTTCACCCCTTAAGCTTGGACTTGGTCAAAATCCTTTTATTTATAATTTCTTTAAACGGATCACGTGCCGCCTGATTCTCCATATTATTCTCCTGCATCTGCATATTATTCTCCATCGTATTTGCCTCAATATTTTCCAGAATTGAATAGCGAGATTTTAGCCCCCATTTTGATCTTTTCCCCTAAAATCACGCCTGGGAATATTTCCTTAATTCTCCAACCAGCCACCTCGTTGGAACTGATAATGGCATTGTACCAGCATCCACGAGTCATATTACACCACAGATTCTTGTACTTCTCCTTCACCTTCTAATCTTTCCTGCACAGTAGATGAATTATCAGCATATTGAGCTACCACCTTACCTATCAGCTTTTCCTTATTTTGAGAGTTTGATCCTTCATCCTCAGATTCCTGTGCCTTTGATTGACAGTGTTCAGCATCATGCCCATATGTTCCACATCTCAAGTATATAAGATGTATACTCTCATATTGTATCCTCTTTTCTTTCCCATTAATTAGAATAATAGGTCGCAATGGAGCATTGAGGTCTAGTTCGACACATATTCGTGTAAATCGCCCCTTCTTTCGACACATCGTGGTCATATCTACCTTTAGAACTCCTCCTACTTGGGATCCCAACACATAAAAGATTCCTTTATCATAGTAGTCGAGTAGTAAGTTCATGATCCAAATCCAAGCTGCTATTTTTGTGATCTTCTCTTCCTCAGGTTCAAAATCCTCCTTCCATGGTTGCACAGCAAAGTAGTGATCAAACAACAACCACGAACCACCTGTAAAAGCAGACTCATAATCTTGCAGGTTCTCAAATTGCACCACAAAGAAGCCCGAACCAACATCTATCATAGTAACCTCACCAAAACGTCCCCACATCTGTGGAAGTTTGCTTTCCATATACTCAGACCTCACCATACATCCTAACAGCTTCACTATCAAGGCATTACTCCACCTCTTTGCTAATCTCTCTTTCTTGGCCGGTGGAATAATGACATTCAGACCTTTTGGCGTCATTTTGACAATAATTCTCGATTTCCACTTATCATTGCTCCACCAATCCTCTTCCTCCGTTTCAGCCATACCATTCGTACAAGCTTGCTTATACGATTTTCTAGCCTTCCCATTCTCTTCAGTAGCTCCAATATCGTCTTCCTTCTCTCCACCAAACTTACCTTTGACACCCTTCTTTGCTTCTATGTTTGTCTCCTCACCCCTCATCCAAGGTTCATCTCGTGGGATTAGGTTATGTTCATTCAAAAAAATTTTGTCACCCACACGAACCTTTTTCTTGCTATGAATTAGGGCATTTCGTTCCTTTAGCGTCGGCGCCAATGACTTTCTCTCCTACACACTCATCCCGTTCTGAACGAGAGCTTTTACGCACACACAGAGAAAATAATCTGTAAGCATTAAAAAAACAAAAATAATCTGTAAGACATTTTTAATCGAATCTTATTTTTAATAAAGTAGTTACTCTTCTTTCAAATTAACCCTATATTTTCACATTTACTCTTATTTAATAGAGTGTTTTACTCTATAATAAATTTAAAGTGATTTATTCAATAGGGATATTTTTTTTGGCAATATTTACATTTTGAAAAAGTAAAAATGTTTTTTATTTTAAACATTTAACCCTTCAAAAAATGTGTTACATTTTTAAACGGAGGGAGTAATTATTTTCAAGTTTATTGAGACATTTCTAACATTACTGTCTTTTGTTAAATGACTGTAATGTTCTCAAGTGTTGTAAATATCAGTTATAAATTTAATTTAAGTAATGATTTTTTTTTTATAATGATTAAAATGGGATAAGTAATTACAACTTTTTTTCTACAAATTTTTTAATTATTGAAATTCAATCATTGTAAATATCAATAACTAATTTGATTTAAGTAACAACTATTTTTTTTTTTACCTAGAAATGACTAAAATGGGATAGCTAATGATATGGTCTACTTTGCAATTTTTTTAATCATTGAAGTTCAAATATTATAAGCAGTAGTTACTACTTAAGTTTAAGTAATGATTATTTTTCTTCTAATAATAACTAAAATTTGATAAGTAGTTACAATTTCCTCTCTACAAATTTTTTAATCACTGAAATTCAAGTCTTGTAAATATCGATCACTATTTTGATTTAAGAAATGATTATTTTTCTTTTGGTAATGAAAAAAATGAGATATCACACACATACTTCTTTCATTAAAAAATGTAAGATATTTTTAATTGAATCTTATTCTCCAATAAAATAATTAATTGTTTTCAAACAAACACCATTTTTTTCATATTAACATTATTTAATAAAGTGTTTTACTTTAAAATAAATATAAAATAATTTATTCATTAGAGGGACTTTTGAAAAAAATAATTAATGATTACACTTTAAAACACTTAAAAATATTTTAGATTTTTTAATATCCAACATCTCAAAAAATGCCTTATATTTTTTAACAGAGGAGGATTGAAAAATATAAAAATCATTATAAAAGTGAATGATAAATTAATACCAATATTAAATATAAAATTTATAGTAAGATATACTATTTATAAATTATAAATTATAAATTATGTAATTGATTCATCAACTTCACTTAATCATATACATAACGAAAAAAATACGTCTCACTTTAAAATTAAACCAAATAATCAATTAACTAATTAAATATATTTGTGGACTAACGTTGGTCAACCAAAAGAGCATGATGAATAATGTCATAATTTTAAGACATTTTCCTTCTACGGTATGACATGAACTGATGAACATTGAAAAGAGAAGCAGATGACACAGCAATAATAGGTGTGAGAAACTTCTGAGAAGATGCAACGGCTAAACCACTATATATGCCCGAAAAATTTTAGTGACGGACTCTTGATTAAACATAATTGAAAAAAAAAACTTCTGGATCTTTAAAATTTTACTGAAAAATCCATACGGATTTTTATTTGAGTTTGTGACAGAAATAATAAAATTGCCTTCATTTAAATAAATAACATAAACGACTTGTTTATTCCATATTGTATGTTGTTCATTACTAATGGAATGTTGTTCATTTCTTTAATTCACTTGTTTATAACCCTAGTTTTACTTGATTTTATTCCAAGTGTTAGTTTCATAATAAAACGACTTGTTTGTTCTCATACTATATGTTATTTATTTACTCACGGAATATTGTTTGTTTACTTGATTCACTTGTTTATGACCCAAGAATGAAATCAAGTGAAAGTAAAACTATAAACGAGTAAAGTAGGAAAATAAATAATACTCTGTAAGTAAATGAACAATATACAGTACGGGAAAAAATAAGTCATTTATGTTGTTCATTTAAATGAGGACAATTTTGTCATTTCTGTCACAAATTCAAATGAAAATCTATATGAGTCCTTAAGTAAAATTTCATAAATTCAAGTGTCCTCTTTTTCATTATATTTGGTCAAGGGTCCCTCATTCAAATTTTCTCATATATATATTATTCTATTTTAAAAATTTATGAAAACCTTTCTTAAAACATAAATAAATTATAATGAAAATTATACCGCCGTCTCTTCGATTTTAAAATATAAATAATCTATTAATTAACCTGATTAGAAAGAATGTTTATATAATCTCAGTCAAAATTAAAAGAGATATGGATAATTTATATTTTTTTAATTTCTGAAGAATTTTGCAAAATTTATCTTTTGTTTGTTTTAGAAAGTCTCTAAATTTTGAAAGCAGAGATCAAGAATTTATTTGAAATAAAAAACATACTGAAAATTTCTGTAATTTTTAATTTTATGACAATTTTGGAAAAAATAGATATAGATAGAGATTGTCCCCCCCCCCCACCAAAAAAAAAAAAAGTTGCAACAATTTTTATTGAATCTATTCATGTCCTATCGAACATGTGCTTAGCCAAAGCAGATTGCACTAAAATGCTGTTCGCCAATAAAGAAGTCTCAGCTTTTGAGTCATAATCTATCCACCCATCATTCACATGCATGCATGAAACTACACATGCACACAATCAATATGAATTGATTCTAGTGAAAAGAGACTATAATCACTTAAATATGAGATCTTAGATTCGAGAAAATGTGAATACAAAAAATACTTTTGAAAGAGTTAGTCTCAACTAAATTTTGATAGTAATCAAATCTTAATTAAATAGCCATACACGCATATATATGAGTATGCTCAAATCTAGCCGAGTCAAATGGCCATATAAAATATATATATATATATATATATATATTTATGTGTTTCACTGATTGATTCAAGTTGATTGGATAGGTTTGGTTAGTGACCAAACGACCTTTTAGGTCGCATGAATAGGATCAATGATTCCAACATGTCACACCCACCGGTGTCTATGGCCTTTTTCTGAGTTGTCAATTTTTGTTTAATTATTGTGTGTATGAAAGTGAGCCTTTAATTTGGCTCATACAAACTATTATGAGGGGAAAAAAATTAGGTGCATATTTTTTTAAAAAAGGAATCGATTTTTGTACATGTATCTTATTTAGGAGTCTCACTGCTGATTTAAGTTAATTTAGTTGTTATATATGTGTGTATGAAAAGTTGAAAACTGCATATTTGATTCACATGAGACTTGTAACATCTTACCTCTCGTTGGGAGCATGGAATATTATGAAATTTAAAAAAAAAAAAGAATAAAAAAGTGGTTTATGCATATAAAATATTTTATAATCCTTAATTAAAAAAATAGTCTCAGGCCAAAAAAAAATTAAAAGTCATATAAAAATAAATCTTTTACTGTGGTGCGTGTGTTGAGGAGGCACAAATTGGATTTCAAAAGTTGAATACCCTTTGAGTAGTTTCTTAACAGATAATCGTTTTTTAACCGAAAAGATGATCGTTGATATATATATATATATATATATTCTTATATAAAATATAATTAACATTAAGGGAAACATGCCTAAATTGTCCTTTCATCATTTTATATCTCAATGAGAAAAAATTTATCAAGAAGTATGCTTAAAAAGTTATGAAGTGTTTATATACATACATACATACATATATATATATATATATATGTATATGTATGTGTATATATTCAAGGTGTAAATGAAATTGTACTCACGAGGGGGCAATTGTCTCCAATTGAAGAGCAAAAATTTTACCTAATTTAAATTAAAATTACACTTGCCACCTCTTAAAATTACAATTGCCCCATAAAAAATTAATTGCCGCACAATCTCTTTAAAATTATTGATAATAAAGATTTAAAAATATCATTTACTACTATATTTATTATAAAAATAAATTTATGGTGAAAAAAAGACATTAAAATATATTTTTAAATTTTCATACAACTTATTTATATATTATTTTCAAAAATATTAATATTTGTATTTAGTCTCCATCCTAATTATGCGACAAATTTGGAGTTATTTTGTCGTTTCAAAATATAAAATAATTTGATAAAGATAAGATTTTTTTAATGATGCTTTTCCTATATTACTTTTCAAGTGAAGAGACAATTAAAATAATTGTAAGTTTAAAATTATATTAAATAAATGGTGTTTCTAAAAGCTTATATTTTTTCTAAAAAAAAGTTCATAAAGTATCATTATTGAGTTTTATCTGTATATAATCTTATTTTAAATTGTTTTATAATTTAGAACAAAAGGAATAAATTTTCTTGCCTCCACTTATAAATTTTCCAGAATTCGTCACTGCAAATAAGAATATAATAGTTGATAACACTTGTTTTTGTTGTTTATATCGCCATGTCATTTAAAAAAGTAAAAATACTAAGTTGGCCATAACATAAAGTCATAAACTAAGACTCAATCTAAATCTGAAAGTACCCCTATGAAGTTCCTACATTAAAAATTTTAATTACATATTTTTTTAGAGAAGTTAAAGTTGTGGGCAAAAGAAAAAAGTTTGAGGGGACCAACTTTGTGAGAAGGACCAACACATACATAGTGGACGCAATAGAAGACTCTTTAATGAAACTTTGCTTTTAATAAAGAATATTAGGTATGGAAATAGATGTTCAGTTAATTGTTCCCCTTCTTGTCAAAAAAAGAGAGAAAAAGATGTTCAATTAATGAAAACGACTTGCCTAATTTAGTCTGAAAATAATTATAAATATTCCATCCATCCTATACATAGAATATTTTAACTAAATTCTGTATGCCAATAAAAATTTGTTTAGTTTAAAACTCATAAAATCATAATAATTTTTCAATTTTATCCCTAACAAATGTCATAATTAATATAATGGTGATGGATAAAACAAATAAGTAATATCTCTCTTTCTTTTCAAGATAAAGGTAAAATTATCTAATTAATTAAAATTGTTATGACATTTTTATATTTAAAGATAATATAAATTTTTAAAAATTATTTTATATATAAAGATAGAGGGAGTATATCCTCTTAAAGAGAAAAGGTGCAAAACACGCCAAAATGATCAAAAGATTTTTTATTCTTGATTTAGAAAAATTTTAAACTGTTAATTAACAATGATATGTTGTTTTACGTGTAAGCCCATAGACGAAAAAAGAAAGGAAATAAAAAAAAAAAAGAAAAGGCATGCTCCATCACAATTGTCACCAAACCTCAGGCCATGTGTGTCCTTTTCGCCTTTTCCAAAAATGAAAGTCTGTGGTCCTTAGTCCTTGAAGGTCCCTTTGGTTGGATCATAAGAGACTTTTTTTCTTTTTTCTTTTTAAATATACAAAGAGTAGAGGGACAACAGATATTACTGATCTCTTGAAGATATTGAGAGTAAATGATATGATTTATCCTTTTCAATTAAATTGTTATATATATAAAAATTGAGATTCAAACCCTAATAACTTATTTAAGTGGTGAGAGTCTTTAATACTCACATCATTTTTACAATAATTTGCATATTTCTATTTAATCTCCACTTAAAATATGTAACCCTCTTGCATAAACTTCTTTTAATTCAAATAATTACATAATAAATTTTAAGTTTAAGTATACATTTAGTTCTTTAGCTTTACATAACATTTTAGTTTAATTTCTTAACTTTATAACATGTCATTTTAGTCCTTTAGCCCTAATGATATTAATTTTATTCTAACAAATTTTTATATTGAACTTTTAAATATTAAAAAAATATTCTCAAATGTTAACATATTAAGTTTAATTTTTTCAACATAACAATGAATAACAAAAAATAATCATTTAAACCTAACGATATTAAGGTTAAAGACCTAAAAAGATACTTTATAAAATTAAATGATCAAATTAAATTTTATATAAAATTAGAGGACTAAAAAATACTTTAGCTTAAATTTTATTTATTATGAAATAACCTCATTAAATTCAAATCAATGCTAATAAGTATTTACTATGATTAATTTTGTACTTCTTCAAAAAAATAATAATTTAATACTTTAAACAATTAGAATCAATTTATCTTGATGAATATATTTCTCAATTTCATGTTTATTTTATTAAATTACAATCCCTTGTACCTTAGTACCTCAGACAACATAAATTAACATAAACCTCAATTTACTTTATAAATCGTGTCCTAATATCATTTATTTTCTAGGAATAAAAATTGGAATGCTACATTCACTATTCATGTTAACTTTAGTTGATAAGAGACATGTGAAGAAAGGAAATGAAATTCGTTTTTTTTAGCCAAAAAAAATGAAATTCGCTTATTTAAAAAAAGAAAGAAAGAAAAGGTTAATTCATGAAATGCCTTTATACTGTAATTTTTTTTTTTATCGTAAATATGTACTCCTATACACGGAAGTTCTATAAATAAGGCTTCAAATGGTATATTATTATGAGATTTAGATGGCAATATAATTTAAATGTCAACAAGAAATTATGAAGTTGTGTGTGTGAGCTACGGATGCAATATTATCGCATCAGAAAGCATCCTTTGGTGACTCTTGAAGAATTGAAACTCCAAGCATATGAAGAATCCATGCATGATTTTTTTTTTAAAATTACACATAGGAGTTTCCTTTATTTTTTTTATAATATAAGGAATAAATTGCACTAATAACAGATATTATCTTTCTCGAGATATAGAAGGCAAATAGTAGACTCCTCCCAACTAAATCATTACATAAACAAAGGTTGTGATTCCAACCTTAATCACTTACTTAAGTGATGAGAATTTTTACTACTCATGTTAACTTTAATTGGTTATATATAAGTATCTTATTGAAGGTGATTTTGTTTAAATCATAGTTGGATATTAAGTGCTCGTTTGGAATTTATTTTATATCTGGCAAAAATATATTTGGAAAATTTAACTGTTTGTTAGATTTGGCAAAAATACATCTCAAATGTAGTTGAAATGTATTTTTGAGAGTTACCCAAATGGCCTTTAAATGTGTGCAGATTTTTTAGTAAAAATGTGAACATTAATTCATTATAGTGTGAGCAATAGTGGAGCCGCATACAAGTAAGGATGGGCACATGCCCTCTTTACTTGAAAAAATTACATATAATGGATGTGGCATTTTAAATTTGGCATCCTCTCCTCTTCATATCTTGCATCCCATCTTTTTAATATTTATGAACATAAAATCCATTTGATTCTTTCTCCAAACTCAAAATTCAAATTTTTTAACTTTTTAACTCAAAGTTGAGTAATATATTAAATATATGTATAATTGAATTTTTTAGTTATTAAATTATCCTTAAAATTATTAATTTTTAAGGAGAAAATTGCCTCTTGATCGAAGATCCTGGCTCCACTGTCGTGAAGCATTAGTCACTTTTGCCCTATCCAATTTTCATTAGTCTCATACATGTCAATGACATTTGCCCTGGGATTGATGATGCTTGGTACACATGGCATGGTGTATTAGTTTTTTAATATACTAAGGCCCAAAATTGTTAATTTGGGCTCAAATTTATTTTATTTGGGTCTATTAGAGTTAAGTTTGTTTTGGGCATCTTCTCGTAAGCCCATTAGTGTTTATTTTCTTGGTTCGGCAAAGTTTCGTATTTTGCATTAATTTCTTATTTTGTTTGTGATTGGTATTATTATTAGTTTCCTAAAGCTTACATTTAATCAAATTAATGTTATTATTATAAGCTAAGGCTGAAAGAGATATGTGTATTTTTGAAAATGAGTTATAATTGTTTCATTAAATCTTGTAAAGATTGTCTTTTTGAGATATCTTGAACTATGCTGGGCAGGAGGTGAAATCATCTTGTCGAGAAGAGTTTCTTGAGTCCTTTCAAAAATCAAAGCAGATTAAAAAAAAAAAAAGTGCTTGAGTTTAATGGGGCTCCTATTCCACTTCCACCAGCCTTACACAAATCTTTCAACTTTATATACGTTTTAATTATAACATGTGTTAATTGGTGATTCTTACCATTAGGCTCATTTGGATTGGATTTAATTAGGACTGAGCTTAAAATGTCTGCATATATAAAAAATTTCATATAACCAAACTTGACACTAACATCTCATTCTTTTAGAGTTGTTTGAATATCAGAATTGATAAATATTTATTTTATTTTTAGTCAATTTCAATTTTTATCTCAAGAAAAATAATATTTTTAATTTTTATCTTATTTTAATTTTATTTTATTAATGAAAAAAGATTTTAGGTATTTAAGTTAAGTTTATTCGAGTTCAACCTTTACCTAATTTTTTTTTTTTGGATTTATTTGAATAGCTTGAATAAGTTTGAAGTAAGTTTTTTATTTTAAACTCTCAAGCCCAACTATTTTTTTTTGTTTTAGTTCAAATGAGCTTTCCCCACAAATTTCTTTTCGCCCAAATTTTATCCAAACAAAATTTTAGAAATTTTAGATCTTGTTTTGTAATGTGCTTTTTATCTGATCCAAACTTCAGTTGGGGGTAAACTAATAGGTCACTTTGGCAAGAAGCAAATCTTTCTCTCATATAATCCAAGCTTGTTTGACTAATTAATTAATATCAAGGCTCGATTAAAATCTTCTCGTTAGGTGAAGCTGTCCCGCGTGAGGTTCTAATATAACTTAGTTGGGCTTTGCCCCTTTTGTTATCAAAAAAAAAAAAAAAAACAATCTTCTCATTAAGTTTATTACTAGTGATATATGCATCCCATTAATAATTGAACCCAAGGCATAATCTCAAGGCATCACATGAGTACATGTGTCTTTTTTTTTAATTTTTCTTTTTCTTTTTTTAAATTAATTGAGAATGACAATAATATCAATAATGCTACATATGTCTCAAAAGTCAAAACATTACACCCACACTATCATCATTCACCGGTCACCAGCTTGTAGCAACAAGAGTGTGGTTGATCATATGTTTTAAAATGTTCCCATTTACTAAAACATTAATAATCTTGTATTATTTTACAATTTAAAACCCACCTGTTGAAGGATCACAACATCATTTGATCAATTACTTTGTCAAGTACTTGCAAATAACCGACAAATCTTTACACAAATTAGTCCTATAAAATATGAAAACACTCTCTTCTATTCTTATTATAGGGCGTCTTTTGAAATAATCCTTTTATTTTTAATATAAGATACTTGATAGGATATTAATTATATTTTTTTCAATATTACTTTTATTTAAACTTATTAACTATAAGAGAAAATGTAATGCAAATTTAAAATTTTTTATTTAAATAAGGTAAAATTAAAAATTTATTATATTTTCAAATAAATTTAATAACTTAACCACTCCTCTTTGATTAATTGCAATTAGATAGTTAGATGCAGTGGTAGGTGCAAGATCCTAAGCTAGCAGGGTCATATTTTTCTATAAAAAAGAAACACATTACATATACTTATATAATTTTTCATCAAAAAATATATATAAAATTTAATAATTATATTTGATAGAAAATGATTTTATTAAATTTATCTTAATTCATTGTTTTAAAAAAAAATATATTTGTGAGGCAAAGACTTGTTACTTCCTTATTGATAATTTTCACTAAAAACATAACTTCATTTTCCTTTCCAAATTCATAAGATTTGCATTCTACTAATTCAAAATCAAGTTTTAGCATGAAAAAAAATAAGTTCAATGATTAAAAATAATTAAGAGATCATAAATTTAAAACATATTTTAAACAAAGGTGCATAAAAAATAAATGATTTTATGGAATAAAAATATACGAAGTAAATGAAAATTTTTTGTTTTGAAAAAAAAGTTAAAATCTTTTATTATTTTATATGTTTTTGTATTAATTTTTATTTTGTTGAAGAAAGAAACCTTTTACAAGGATTTTAAAATAATATTATATTTCATTTGATGAAAACCCCGATGTCCACTCACCTTTGTCATCTTTCCTATTTAGACTATATATATATATATATATATATATGTATATATGTGTATGTATGTATGTATGTCAATATTGCACACGTGGTTTGAGAATACATTTGAATTATATTTATAAATGATATAGTAAAATTGCCCAAAACTTATGTATATTTCAAAACAATGAGTAATATTATAATTTTTTTTTTTTTTTTACCTCCAATCATTCCATGTGATTTCTTGCGGGGCTAGAGACATGCAGAGTTTTATTGTCAAGAACATCATAAATACCCTTCAAGCCAGAAGACAAGTCCTTCAAGCTAACATTCATAGTTATGTCTCACCAATATCATGTCATGCGTGGAAAAAGTCACCTGAGGTAAAAGAATTCAAATTATGAAATCGATTAGTTTTTCAAATATACAATTGCAGATAAAAAAAGAAGAAAAAAAAATATAATTTTTGATCTTTACATTTAGTTCGTACTTTATTATAAATCCCTGTATCTTTTTTTTGATAATTTAAATTCTTACACTTTTATTTTTCAGTATTTTAAATTCCTCCAAGGTCCTCACACTTTGCTCATTTAGGGATCTAGAACATTGAACAATAAAAGTATAAGGATTCAAACTACTAAAAAAAAGTACAGGAACTTATAACGAAATAGGAGCAAAGAATATATAGGGATTAAAAATTATATTTTTTCAAAAAAATTATAACAAAAAAGTTTATGTAAACTAAATCTTAAAAATTTATCAAGCCATGACATGCCTTTAGGTTTATAATACTTTCAAAATTATTTATAAATTATCCATCAATCTCACATTGACATGAAACATGATTGTTTGAATTAGGGGACAAATCTTTGGAAAATGATAATAAAATCCCTCCGAATTATATAAATGATAATTTAGTCTCTTGAAATATTATAATTTTAATGAAGTTCTTATGAATCTCTTTGTTAATAACTTTTTTGTAAAAAGACAATTTTATTTTTATTGAAAATAATAAATCTCATTCACAATTTTTATTTAAGAAATGACAACTTTTATTTTGTAAATAACAAGAATTGAATAAAAAATCATAACTTGTTTAATTGTAATTTCTGTTATTGAAAAACAAACTTCAATCACAACTTTTACTTAATGAATAATAACTTTTGTCTTATGAATTGCAAGAATTGAATAAAAAATCACAATTTATTAAATATAATTTCTATTATTAAAAAATAAGTTTTTAAAATAATAAATTTCATTCATAACTTTTGTTTAAAGAATCACAATGTTTTTTAAAGAATTACAAGAATTGAACAATAAATTATAAATTGTCAATAAGGGTAAAATAATCTTCTTAATTTAAAATTTATTAATAAAAATGTCTCAAAAGATTTTATTAGAATTATGACATTTTAAGAGATCATGTTATTATTTATATTATTTGGAGGGATTTTAATATCCATTTTCTCAAATCTTTACTATCTGAATTAATTTTTATTGGTAACATATTTTCCTCCCAAATTCTAACCGTTGGAACCAACAACATTTCAGGGATGTTTTTTTTTTTTTGGTCATTAACCCGTGTACCATTCCTGTGGTAAAAAACATTTCAAATTCTAACCGTTGAAACCTGCAACATGCTCATCACCAACGAATCTTTTGCACTGCTGGCCAAAAAACGAATCTTTTGCTCTCACTGCAGCCACGTCACCAGGCCCTCGAGCCCTGCTTCTACTAGGAGAAGAGGTTTTCTACTTTTTTTTTTTTTATTCTTTTCATTTCCCTCCATTTTTTTTATCCCCATCATTTAAATTATTTTATTAAATATTTTTTAAAATAATAATAATAAAATTAATAAATGGTAGGAATTTGAAAAATGAAAGGAAATTGAGAAAAAAAAAATGGAGAGACTCTTCTCCTGCTTCTACTATCTCACACATCTTTTTTTGCTATGTAGTGTATGTTTGCTATTTAGTCACTCACGACTGCTTTGTTTTCCACGTTATTTCAATCCCTTTAACTTTCCATTAAACCTTCCATGTTCGTCTCCTTCTTCGATCTTCTTTTATTTCCACTAAGAACTAAGAAATTAGAACGGTTCTATCCATAAAATTTTAATGAAGTGATACAATTACAGAGGCAAGCTTCTTCTTCTGGTCTACGATATGGAGATTGAAGAGAGAATGCAAGAAAAGCAGAGTTCTCCAATAATGAAACCTCAAGTTCCGAAGAGAGAGAATTTAAGGCGAGGTCAGTTCTGTTATGAACCAACCATATATTCTTCTCTCATACTTATACCTCAGAAATGCAGATTTTGTGCGTTCTTAGATTTAGCTTTTTTGCTTTTTATTAAGAAAGACAAATGCAGATTTTAAGTGGGTGTTTGATTCTGATTTTTAAAAATAAAAAATAAAAAAAATCAATTTGATTAAGTATTTTGAATTTAAGTGTTTATAAAAATCTTCTATTTTTTATTTTTATTAAAAATAAAAAAAATAAAAGTTTCATCCTAAAGACAAAGGGAAGAAAAGAAAGAATAGGAATGATAAGTAGGAAGTAAATAATGGATTGTTGGGCTATAATAATATTAATAAAATAAATATGCAGTGAAATAAGGGAGGGAGGAAAGGGGGGCTCTCAACTAGTTTCTCCTTCCCGGTGATTATTCTTGCCCTCAAGGATCTAGGGCATGCTCTATTTTTTTTTAAATGGACTCAGTGTCTATTAAGACAAGTTCATAAAATGATTGGGTCTTATTTAAAACTGTGAGCTTTAACCTATTTTTCTTTTGTTTTTTTTGGGGTTGGCAATATGACCTGTTCATTTTTAAGGCTTTCAATAAATTGGAAAATTGTTATCAAATTTTATTTGAATCTTCTTCTTCATATTTGCTTAGGTAAATGGGTTAATTCTCGATGGGTTAAGGCTTAAATAGTTTCAATTGAAAAGGTATAAGATTTTGGGATTTCTGTTTTGATAGTTGATTTAGAAGAAGTTGGTTTAGAGGTTAATTTAGAAAAACTTGAAGTTTCTTGTTTGGAGGTTTTTATGATAGATAACCCTGTTTGACTTTTGGGTCAATGACCTTGGCGACAATAGTGTTGCCAAATCAATCTTTTCCATTTTTTCCTTTCCTTTCTTTAGAGGCATGTTTCTATCTTCCTTGTGAGAATTTTCTAGTGAGATAGTTTAGAAGAGAGTTTGTAGAGCATCAAATATATTCAATTTTAAAATCAAAGACACTTAATAAAGCTTGCTATTTGGCAAAAATGTGTTTTGATGCAATAGTTTTAATATTTTTTTGCAAAACATCTTCAGCTGATTTGTAATCAATTTTAACAGAAAACTTTTGTTTAATAAATCATTTTAAAATTTCATGACTCATAAAAAAATGGCTAAAATTTCTTTTTTGATAGTTGAATAATTTTGTTGGTTGGATTCCAATGCTTTGATATGAAAGTAATAATTTTTTTTCCCATCAAGTCTTTATTTGAGGATTCCCCCATATCTAATATTAGAGGTGTTGGTTTCCACTATTTTTAACGCATATATGTTGGACAGAGTTAGGCATGGGAGCTTTTTAACATGATATTTAATTTGTCTGACAATATGAGTGTAGGTGTCTGTCCATGCTAGTGGACTTTTCTTAAAGTGATCATGAAAAGGTCTAATAAGGTTGTTTAACTATGGGAGAAAATCTCTTATATAATCTAAACGCCTTAGAAACCTTTGGAGTTGGTTTTTATCAAGGATTTGATCTGAAAATTTATAAGTAAATTGAATAGCTTGGTCAATGGGAATAATCATTGCTTGATGGATATGCTAGCCCAAGAACCTTATTTTGGGAGTAGACTGTAGTATCAACAATATAAACAATGATGAATTTGGTGAATAATTTAAAAATTTCATTCATGATTCTTTGAAATTTAAAGGGGGTATTTTTCAGACCAAATGGCATGGCATTTCATTTATATTGGCTAAAGGGAATTGTGAGTGTAGTTTTATATCTATCTTTTTCATCAATATGGATTTGCCAAAATCCAAATGTCTTAGAAAAGATTTTTACTGAATGAAGGCAATTAAGAAGATTTTTTTTTTAGGAATGAGACACCTAATTCATTGGAGTTCTTAGTTGAGGGGCTTGTAGTTAATTACTAACCTTGAAGCTCCTCTCAATTTTTGCATTTTTATTAACATAAAAGGTAGCATAAGACCAATAATTGTAACTCTTTCTGATTAATTTTTGGTTAGGATTTTTTGAATTTCCTTTTGACAAAATTCAATAAATTATTGGTTCATTTAGTTTATTCTTACTTTTGTTGAAATTTTGATTTCATGAAAATCTCTTTAAGGTAGACTAATTGAATATTTCTTTCTCTCCTTAAGGAGATCAGAACATTTGAATTTCTGAATATGGGTAACAAGATTTTGAACCTTCTACTAAACTTTTAGTTTGACTACTTAGGTCTCCATATTTTTGAAGGAAATTTCTTCTCGTTAGAAATTAATATGTTTTTATTTAATATGAATAGGAGTAACTTCTTTAATTATTAGTTTGGAAATGAATTCAAAGAAAATTTGTTTCCCTAATTGTTGAATGGTTATTCCATCATTGGAAATTGAGAAAGGAAAAAGTTTCCTAATGAAAGGAGTTCCTAAAATAATTTTATTTCTTCTATTTTTTACCAAAAGGAATGGAGTTTGGACTTGAAATTCTTGATTTTCTACAATGACATATGTTGTTTTGTACAAGACAAAGCTCCTAGACCCATTAGCTATGCCTAATATATTTTAGTGGTTTTTCAAAATGTCTGGTTAGGACAAGACCCTCTTGGACACAATTTAAATATGCTCCTTATCTAATAGGGCTATTTGTTTATGAACAAATTCTTGGTTGACAATAATTTCAACTTTGATGTAAATTTTTTAGAGTTTTTATTGAGACTAAATGAAGAAGAGGTTTGGAGAGTTCTCCATTTTCATTATCTTGTTCTTGTTCTTCTTCATCTTCATATTGATTTTCAAAGCTTGGTTCTTGAATATTGGATAGTTTTATTTCTTCTAAGGCTAAACTTTGTTTTTCTTGTTGTATTTTAATGTCTTTAATTTATTTCTTAAGGATATTTACTTCATGTTGGAATCTTGTATTGTGGTCAGTTTTAGGACTCGTTTAAATCTTTTTAAGGTTTCAGTTAAACTGTATTTATTGGTTATAGTAAGAGGAGGTTTAAGGTTTGAATAAAAAGAGTCTTCTCTTAATATTTCTTTAAGTTTAATAAGGTAATGTCTTTTTTCTCTAGGATTTGAGAGGACATCAATGATTTTAAATAGGAAATTCTATTCTTGTATAATGATGTTAATTTCCTGTTCGAAAGGAGAAAGTCATCATTTTGAATTTGATTAAGATCTTTAAAAGATTGCTCACTACTTTTTTTTATCAGATGTTCCTATCATAAGATTATTGAGTTGATCAAGTATTTTTTTTAATCAATTTCTAAAGCTCTAATTTTCTTTCTTAACTTACAATATTTGGATATGTGACCTAGTTTGCCACATTTGTAACATGTAATCTATTTTTTAGGGAGGCTAATAGGGGGTTTAGATTTGAATTCTCATTTTAGTTTTTGAGTTGGTGCATTTAGTTTATGCTTTTGATATGAGGTTTTTCTTGAAGATTTATGGTAATCCTTTTAAGGAATCTTGGATTTAAGTTTGTATTTCTTATAAGATGAAAACCCAAATTGTTCATAAAAAGAGCCTAAGGCTTTTCTATTTTGAGCTTGTTCTTTTGCTAATTGATGATTATTCTTGTCATCTTGATCAATTTCGATGGAAGCTTTCTAAACATAAGCCGAGTCGGTCGTAATTTTAATGTTAATAAGAAATGGTTCCGCTGGCTTGGTTTCTAATTTTCTCCCTAACCTTGTCTTTAAAGGATTTTGGAAGACCAGGTAGGAATTTTTCTTTCTAAAATGATTGTTGGCTATCCTCACAAGTATATACTCTTATTAAGAAGGTGTCTCTATACCATTTAAAGTAGACAAGAGCCCTACATTTAAAGTTTGAAAGTAGTCTAGTAGGTCTATCTTTCAATAGGGAAGGATCACCAATGAAATATGTTGAACTTTGTTGTCATTAAGGATAGGTTTTCCATTATGAGTAAGGGGGTCCCATTAGGTTCTACTTTAATGGCTCTAAAGGTTTGGTTTTTTTTTCTTGCTGAGGGACATAATTATCCCATCATCTTTTTAGTTTTCTAAAAAATCTTGTTATAAGGAGGTTAACTATGGCTTCTTAGTATAGTTGTAAGTTGTTTGGTAAGCAATACTTACCATGGTCATATGTTGGAGGGTGTTGAGAATATTATATTCAGTTTGGTCACCTATATTCCATTTATAAATATTATGAGCATTAAAATGTTTAAAAGTTTGTTCTTGATGTTCCTTTAAAAAGAAATTAGAAGCCATGGATTTTGAATAATAATATTTTGAGGGTGTTTTCCAATTAAAAGAGGTTTGGTTTATCTCAAGGTTCTTTTTTGATTCTAATGAAGAGGTTTCTTCTTGATTTGATAAAATATTAATGGTTAAATTTCTTGATGTTGGTGATTTAGAGGTTTGGGCAAGATTGTCTAGGATAACTAATGTCTTAAGTTGTTTTTTTTGAAGGTTGTTGGAGGGTGGAGTTTCAAATTCTTTTCTAATTTAAGGTGATACATGAAAATTCTTAAATAATGGAGCCTCAATATTAGGTTTTGATGAAGAGATAAGTGTAGATTTAATGGAGTTGTGAATGAAGTGTTCTACTAATGTTTGGAGGTACTTATTAGTGTAATTATTTTGTTCAATAAGATTTTAAATATCCTTAGAATTCATTTGCTAGTTTGTATGTTTCCATTTAAAAGGAGATGCAAAAGGAAGGGTTCTTTTGTCATCACGAAGATTTGGGAGTTGGAAAGTTTTTAAGGAGGAAGTTTTGAATCTATTATTTATCTTTTAAGAATAGGCCATGATTTGGTTATATTGATTGGTTTAACAAATGGATATTTCAATTTATGTCTAAAGCATAAGTTTCAAACTATTTAAAAATGGAACATTCACTTGCAACATTTCATGGAAGTTATAAAATTTTTCTTGGATTTGTTTTCTTTTTGATCCTTTAGAATGCTCAAAGAACCAAGTCCTAGTAGACTCATTTTTATTTGAATAAAAATCTTTTTATAAAGATTTTTTTTATCATTCTGATAGTAAGTTGAAATAGCACTAATTTCATAAGGCTCTTTTGAAACTGTTAGAGATAGTATAGATCTTTCATCTTCATCATCTCTTTGATAGGTTGGTGTTGTAATATTAGATGATATGTGTAGACCTTTTAGGTCTATTGTTGAAGGTATGGATAGGGGTACAAAAGAGGTTGAGTGCCTAGGTAATTTAGAAGGCACAGTTTTAAAATTATTAATGGTTCTTGATCCTGTCCTAGAAAGGATTTCATTAAATGAATTTCTTCTATCAAACACTAATCCTATGGTTCCTGTAGGTGTTTGTCTAATGCTCCCAATATCAAGAGTTGGTTGTGACATAGCATGAGTTGGATTCTCAATAACCCTTTCTTCTAATAGGTTGACATCATGCCATTGAATGACTATAGGAAGGATGACATTTGATTTGGCTCTATTTGTTTGGAATATGATGGTATAACCATCTTCGTTTGGTATTAAGACTCTAGAACTTGAAGAGTTAATGATTTTATGTTGGATGCTATAGAGCAAAGCTACAGGGATAGATCCTTTTTTATATGAAACCATGCAGTTTTACATTTAATTTTAAAACATCCATAATGTTTTCATCTATAAGATTGATAGTCCTGTTTGGATAATTGTTGAAATAGATTAGTCCTGCATGTAGGTCGGCCTCTACAATACCTAATAATGAGTGAGAAAATAACTCATATTGGGTATTTCTAAGGTAAAGGAGACAAGAAAAGTATAATCTTCCCTGACTAGTGGTTTAATGGCAATTTGGACACATCCAATGTGTAAAATTTTTTAACTTTTTCAAACATTTGTTGAAAGATCTCCTCTTTTATGATATTATCACCTTTAGGTTCTATACAAATGCAAAGGAAGAATATTAGTCAAGATTTAAAAATCAAACCAAATGTCAAGATCTTATTATTATTCTTAGCACTTTATTATCGACAATAATTTTAAAATGATTAATACATACAAAATATGCATGTATGTAATATCCTTATTCATCATGATATTGCTATAACCTAGCAATAATTATGAATAATTTGTAATATTCTAATCATAAGATCACTTTAAAAGTGATATGTATTATCAGATTACGTGAGAAAATAATATTAATATGTTAACATTAGGTTTGATATAGTAAATCTTGGCTCACATTCAATCTATACATTCCTCTTTCCCTTTTTGGCTCTAATACTAGATGGAGGAAAGTACTTGAAAGGGGGAGAGGAAAAGAGAAAGAATAAGGGAGTAAAATAGAATGTAAACTAATTGTTATGTTAGATAACAATAACAATAACAATAATAATGATACAGAAAATAAAGATGCATAAAAATAAAGAACTAAAATAATGCCAGAACAATGGTAACTTACACGATCTAGATGAAAGATGCAAAAATAAAGAACATGAAACAGTACCAGAATGGTGGTAGTACACATAGTTTAAATAAAATTAGAAACTAAAGTACAAGAAAATAAATGCAGAAGTACAAGAAAGTAGAAGAAGGTTAATAGAAGAATTTATTGAAAAGGATGGAAAAGGAGGCTTACAAAGATTCTCTCTCTCTCTCAAGACCTTATATTTTCTCTATACAAGCTAATCCTTGAAAAAGACCTTACATGGGCTTATATAAACCTTTAGAAAAATATCCAACAGCCAAGATTTGTTTAATGTAATGATTTAGATTCCATCTAACTATCATCATTCGACGATCAACAACTTCGCACCTAGTTAGCATTCTACAGTCAGCAACTTGTCTTCTAGTCAACATCTGATGCTTAGCAATGGTCAATGGTCAATGATCAATAGTTAAATGGTCAATAGTCAAACCTTTTTTAATTTTATTTTTTTACAAATCAATGGTTAATCTTCTTTAAGGTCAATTCCAAGGCAATCATCTTCATTTTCTTGTGCATAATATTTTTGCTCTAGAGTTTCTGAAGTAGAAGTAGAGGTAGAGGTAGAGGCAACAATCAATTGTCCTTCTTTCTATAATAAAAAGAGTGCACTTTTTAATTAGTTAGTAAAAGTTTGTTTGTCTGAGGTTGAAGCTAAGCGTGCATGGATTTGGCATTTCTAGTCGAGAAACTTATTTGTTTATAAGGTTGTGAGCCATTGTGGGATTTTTTTTAACCATAATTGAACAATAGAGACATTGGCTCTCTAGTCTTTGAAGTCTAAATATCACCTTATATATGGAATCCTTTGGAAAATAAGGTATCTAATGGATGGGTTGGTATATTTATAATGCCAAGGAAATATCCATGACAAAGATAGTTTTGATGAATAGTGTAGAAGAATTGGAAAGTGGATCATCTACAAAGTTAATTTAGGATTTGAAGGCTGAAAAGCCTTTTTTAATAGCTGGAGGTAGAATTTCCTTAATAAATTCAAAGTAATCCCACCATTTAATGAGCCATTGAGCAAATTTATAAGGATTATAGTCATTTTTAAAATAAAGGAACCATGTGTGACACCAATATTTGTTTTGGTACCAAAATGTATTGTACTAGGCATCAACATGATCCTAATAGTTATATCCCATTGAGTTAAAAGTGATAATGGATTTCTTCTGTTTACTAAGGTTTTGGCCCTAGTTAGCAGGAGTAAAACCTTTTTAATTTGTAATGTAGAATGGGTTTAAATGGATGGGTCTTTTACCCTAGAGGAAAGATTTGTGGGGCCACTTGGTTTGGATTCTTGAGAAAAAAATTCAAGTTTAATTTAGACAATAAATGCGGTTTTATCAAGCTGTGGGATATAACTAGTTTAAGCTTTTTAAACAGGTTGAGGTAACTCAGCTACCTATATGTTTTTTGGGTTGGCAATAGTGACCAATTTATTTTTAAGGTTTTCAAGAAGTTGGGAATGTGTTATCATATTTTTATCTGAATCTTCTTCTTTAGAAATGTCTACCCATATTTGCTTAGGCAGATGGGTTAATCTAAGAAGCTAAGGCTTGAATAGTTTCAATTGGGAAGGCATAACATTTTAGGATTACTATTTAGGCTATTGATTTAGATAAGGTTAGTTTAGAGGTTAATTTAGAAGAGGCTGATGTTTCTTGTTTAGGGGATTCTTAGGGTAGATGACCTTTTTTTATTAGTTATGGTTGAGTTGATTACTCATTTAATTTTTAGCATAATGACCCTGCTGATAAGAGCACTACCAAATCACTCTTCATTTTTTTTTCTAACCTTTTAGTGGTTTCTTCAAAATTTTTGGTTGGGACAAGATTTTAGGGTTTCTATTTTGATAGTTGATTTAGAAGAAGTTAAAAAAGTTGAATTTTCTTGTTTAAGTTTAAGGTTTTTAAGATAGATGACCCTATTTTCTTGGTTAGTGGTTGTGTCGATGACTCATTTGACTTTTGGGTAAATGACCTTGTTGATAAGAGTGATACCAAATTAGTTTTCTCTAGTTTTCCTTTCTGTTTTTTTAGGCATGTTTCTACCTTCCTTGCAAGAATCTCTAGTGAGATAGTCTAGAAGAGAGTTTGTAAAGCATCAAATATATTTAATTTCAAAATCAAAGACACTTAATAGAGCCTCAAATATATTTAATTTCAAAAATTTGTTTTGATGCAATAGTTTTAACATCTTTTTGCCAAACATCTTTGGCTAATTTACAATCAACTCTTACAAAAAAGTTTTGGTTTAATAAATCATTCTGAAATTTTGTGATTCATAAAACAATGACTAAATTTTTTTTTGAAAGTTGAATAATTTTTTTGGGTTGGATTCCAAAGCTTTGATGTGAAAGCAATAATGCTTTCCTTCCCATCAAGTCTTTTTCCTATGATTCCCTCATATCCAATATCAGAGATGTTGGTTTCCACTATTTTTAATGCATATAGGTTGGCAAAGCTAGATATGGGAGCTCTTTAACTTGTGGTTGGATTTGTCTAATAATATAAGTGTGGGTAGGTGTCTCTCTATATCAATGGACTTTTCTCAAGGAGATTATGAAGAGGTTTAATAAAGTTGTTCAATTGTAGAGAAAATCTCCTACATAATTTAGCACCCTAAAAATCTTTGGAGTTGGTTTTTATCAAGGATTTGATTTGGAAATTTATCACCAAATTGAATGTCTAGGTCAATAGGAGTAATCAGTCCTTGATGGATATGGTAGCTTAAGAACCTTATTTTGGTTTGGAAAAGACTAATTTTTATCTTTAGAATGGCAAGGCCATTTCTTTTGACAACATTGACAGATATGTGGATATGTTTGAAATGTTGATCAATTGAGTACTACAACATCAACAATGTAAACAATGATGAATTGGCTTAACGGGTTAAAAATTTCATTCATGACTGAAATACAAAAGGAGCATTTTTCAGACCAAATAGCATGAAATTTTATTTATATTGGCTCAAAGGACCTATGAGTACAGTTTTATATCTATCTTTTTGATCAATTTGAATTTGCCAAAGTCCAAATTTCATATCAAACTTGGAAAAGATTTTTACCAAATGAAGGTAGTTAAGAAGATCTTTTTTTGTTAGGAATGCGATACCTAATCCATTGGAATGCTTGGTTTAGGGGCTTGTAGTTAATTACTAACCTTGGAGCTCCTCTCTCAATTTTGGCATTTTTATTAACACAAAAAGAATCACACGACTAAGGATAGCGACTCTTTTTGATTAATATTTTGGTGAGGAGTTCTTGAATTTCCTTTAGACAAAATTCTAGAGAAGAGAAATAATCATTCAGTTAGTCTATCTTATAAAAGAGATTTTCATGAAACCAAAGTTCCATCATTGTTTACATGGTTGATGTTCTAGTGTACTCTCAGTCAATTGCTCAACATTTGAAACATATCCACATATTTGTCAATGTTCTAGTCTACTCCCAACATAAGGTTCTTAGGCCACCATATCTATCAAGGAATGGTTAATCCTATCGATCGAGCCATTCAGTTTTTTGATAAATTTTCAAATCAAATCCTTGATAAAAACTAACTCTATAGGTTTTTAGGGTGTTTAAATTATGAAAGAGATTTTCTTTGCAGTTAAACAACCTTATTAAACCTTTTTATAATTGCCTTAAGAAAAGTCCACTGGCATGGACAAACACCTACCTACACTCATATTGTTAGACAAATGAAATCACATGTTAAAGAGCTCCAGTGCCTAGCTTTACAAATTTAGCCATTGTTTTATGAATCACTAAATTTCAAAATGATTTATTAAACTAAATTTTTTTATGTCAGAGTTGATTGTAAATCAGCTAAAGATGTTTTTGCAAAAATATGTTAAAACTATTGCATCAAAGCAAATTTTTGTTAGATGGCTAGCTTTATTAAGTGTATATGATTTTGCAATTGAATATATTTAAGGCTCTACACACTCTCTTCCTGACTATCTCACTAGCAAATTCTTTCAAGGAAGGTAGAAACAATACTCTAAATAAAGGAAAGGATAAAATGAAGATTGATTTGGTAGTGCTCCTGTCACTAGGGTCATTAACCCAAAAATAAAATGAGTCATTGACACAACCATTAACCAAGAAAAAAAAAGGTCATCTACTCTAAAAACACCCTAAACAAGAAACAACAATCTCTTCTAAAGTAACCTTTAAACCAACCTCTTCTAAATCAATTTCTCAAATAGCAATCCTAGAATCTTATGCCTTCCCAGTTGAAACCATTCAAGCCTTAGTTTCTTAAGGATTAACCCATTTATCTAAGCAAACTTAGGCACGCATTGTTGAAGAAGAAGATTAAAATAAAAAAATTTGATAACCCTTTCCTAGCTTATTGAAATCTTTAAAGTGTAAAGGTGCCGAGGATCACCTAGCACCCTAAAGTTTTTGTTAGAGCAATTTTTCCCCAAAGTTATTAAAACGAAGCATTTTTGCCCTTTCCATAAAATTTTCTAACATTCAATGTTTGAGGTTAATGTTAGAATTTTGAGGTAGTGAAAATTTGATAGAAAAAAGGAGAATAAATCAAGTTAAAAATCTTGTCCTAATACAATTATTATTATCCAACTATGATTTTAAAGTCAAAATGAATAACAATGCAGCCATAATCATAGTTTACAAATTAAAATGAAACAAGATAAGGCTTAGAATGAGCTTAGCCAAAGATAATCTTCAATGCTCCTCTTTCATCAACTCCTTCCTACAATTCCATTGAGAATCTAGCTACAAGGCACCATCATCATCTTGCTCTTGAAGAAGCTTGACCTAGCCATATAGAGCTCCATACAAATGATGACTTAAGACTTCAATTCTCTTTGGAAATAGTAGGGGATGGATTCAGTCAAGTGAGAGGGAGAGATTGATGAAAGAATTTTATGGATTTGAAGGTTGAAAGTGGAGGGAGAGGTACTGGATGTGTAGATCTTTGAAGGAGAAAATGAAGGACAATGAAGAATAAGTGAGATAAAATGAGGGAGATAAAAATGTGAATGTGTGAATCTAAAAATGTGAGTATTTTGTGTGAAGATTCAAGTTCCCATTAGCTTCCTAATATTAAAATAAAAGAAAACAAAATTAAATACAAACGGATCCAAGTCACATAGAAGAAGATTGCTAGGTGGCACCTTCCTATTGGCTTGTAAATTATTCCAAAGTGTGTAAAATTAATCCTATACTTCATCCACATTTTAATTAGATCTACTCCACCCAATTAAGGAGAATGACACCCCACATAGTTAGATTTGACTTTATTTGCTTAATTGATGCATATATGCATATGTCACATTTGTCATAAAATACACATAATTCAATTTAATAAAATGTGATGTCATAAAATTTAATTAAAGTGCAGAATTAAATTCATATGTAAGAGGGAGAATTTACTAAAATATCCAAGTCATTAGGTGCACAAAATTATGAAAAAATTCTCACACAAATGCAAACCCAAAACTAGGTCAAATAAACATACTTAAGAAAGTCAATGAAAAGTGTTGATTTTTTTTAATTACTCCCAAACTAAAATAAATTTGTAAACTTTAATTTGACCACTCTTCACTTACAATAGATTTTGTTAAATTTTCTTGTACGTTTTCTCAAAGGTTTATTTTTAGACCAAAATACTCCTAATGCATAAAACCTAGACACTTAGGCAAAATTCTAATTCTAATGCAATATGTATGCATATCAATATTTTTAAAATCAGATTGGATATTGAACTGAAAAGGTTAGCGGTTTATGGTTCGCATGGTCCAACCAGTTGGACCAATGGTTGAAATGATGATGTAATAATTAAATTAAAAAATTATATATGTATTTAATAATCTAAATATATGAAATAAATATGAAATTTCTACTTAACTTAAAAATAAAACTAAATATTTTAAGTTTATCATGACTTAACAAGCTACATGATACTACATAATATCAAATGATTAAAAAATTAGTCATTTTCTAAAAAAAATTTGATAAAAAATTTAAAAAAGGAATTTTTTTTAAACTATTTGGTTTTTAAAAATTGAATCCAGTTCCTAGCTTGATCTTAATTCTCAGTTCGACCATCGGTCCAAAGCAATCCAATTCAGCTCAACTCCCCAAATAGTTTTTTCTGCTCAATTGAGCCATTGGCCTGATTGGTGGATTGTTTGACTAATTTGAATGTTCAGTTCAGTCTGGTGTTTTAATTATTAGTGCATATTGAGCTAATAACACATAATAAATGGTCCCAATTAGTATATAAATGTGTGTCCAATAATATATATATATATATATATTGATGAAAGATGGGCTTCAGAGTTTAGTTTCAACAACAATGGCTTCGTAGTGTACCATGGTTGGATATGTGTTCTAGATGTTAAGAGATTAAAGACACCATTCTAGCAAAAGCTCACTGGAGCAAATTTATAATTTACTTGGGAGCTACCAAGATGTATCAAGACATGAAGAGTTAGTGGCAGTGGCATGGTATGAAAAGAGACATAACAGAATCTGTCTCATGGTATCTGACTTATTAGAAGGTAAAAATAGAACACTAGACCCTAAGGTTGTTACAATTGTTAGAGATCCCTATGTGAAAATGGGACTATGTTTCCATGGATTTTATTATGGGATTGCCATGTTCTTCCTCTAACTATGACGCCATTGGGTAATTGTGAATAGATTGAATGAGTCTGCACATTTCCTAGTTATCAAAGCTGACTACTCTTTAGAGAAGTTTATAAAAGTCTACCTCCAAGAGATTATAAGATTCCATGGGGGCTAAAAGAGATTGTGTCAGATTACGATTTAAGGTTCACATCAAACTTCTAGAAAGCAATGCACTAGGCTATGGGAACTAAGTTGAAATTTAATATGACTTATCACCTCAGACTGATTGTCAAATTAAAAGAAACAATTCAAACTCTAAAAGACTTGTTGTGAGCTTGTGCCATCAAGTGGAGTGGCAGATAAGATAAACACTTGTCTTTGGTAGAATTTTCATACAACAACAATTATCATGCAAGCATCCAAATAACTCTATACTATAATAGAAAGTATAAATCACCTCTCTGTTAGATTGAGTTAAGCGAGAGAAGCATAATAGGTTTGGATTTAGTAGATCAAACTATCAAGAAGATTGAGACAATCTAACAAAAGCTACTAACTACTTAGACTAGGAAGAAGAGTTATGCAGATAAGAAAGGAGACCATTAGAATTTATGATGGGTGATCATGTGTTTTTGAAGGTCATACCCATGACCAAAATTGGGAGGTCTATTCATACAGAGAAATTAACTTCCAGGTATATTAGGCTTTTTGAAATTCTTGAGAAGATTGGGCCATTGGCATATCCAATTGCCTTACCTCCTCATTTATCAGGTTTACATGATGTGTTTCATGCTTCACAATTAAAGAAGTGTCAACTTGATTTGTTCTATGTAATTGAGCCCTAAGATGTAGAGTTATGTAAAAATATGACCTATTAGGCTACGCTAGAGAGAATTGTCAATGTTAAGTAAAAATAACTAAGAAACAAGATCTATCTTATAAAGGTTATCTGGAAGGGTATGACTCTCGGTGACGCTACGTGGGAAACTGCGGAGAAGATAAAGCAATAGTACCCCACTTGTTTTCAATAAGGCATGATTTTATTGGCTTTGCTAGATTATTTAAATTTTAGGGATAAAATTCTTAAAAGGAGGGGATAGTAATAACATCTTAAAACTCTTTAATAATCAACGTAATTAATGAAAATTAAGTAGGATTTACGTGGTGTGTGGTCATAGGGAACTAATAAGTGTTATTGGTATGGTTTCAGCTATAAATTTGGGTCTAAAATGAAAATGGATCACTTGGGTATCAAAAGAGGTAAAAAAAAGAAAGTAGGCCTTTGTGCCACAAGCCATGGTGTGTATGTGGTATGCCATAATGCACAAGGCTAGGAGATGAGGAATAGCCTCCTCTGCACCACATTCCACAACGCATGTGGCAGGCATTGTAGTGCACAGTACACATTCTATAATAAAAAGTCATGAATTATACTTAAAAAATAGAGGAGAATAAATAGAAAATGAAGAGACGAAGAGAGCTCTACTAAGGCTTCAATTTCAAGAAGGTTAGATGCATTTAGAAGCTATTAAACCCAAGGGTAAGTCTCCTACCTTATTCTTCTTCCTTCCTAACCTATTTTCTTAAAGTTTATGGTTAGGGTTTATAAGTAGGAGATGATTTTTGGTCCATATAGGTTTTAGATCTAAATTCATTGACTCAAGTGGAGTTAATAGAAGTTGTTTTGGGTATTTAAACCTAAAAATTATGGGTTTAGACATTAATGGTGGTTGTGAGCCATTAATGTTCGAAAAATGGGTAATAAATAGGGATTATGAGATTGTTGGAAGAGATTAATGACCCTAGAAACATTTAATGAAGCTAATAGGATTTAAAGAGAGTTAATATATCTAATGTGTAAGCCTAAATATGAGAAATAAGGGCATTAGGAATTTTAGAAATGGAAAATGAAAGTTAGAAATGTATGTTTGGCAATATTAATTGAGCTTGGATTTGATTAATTATAGATTAATCATCTGGGCACGCTTTTGAGCTTAAAAAGCAAGCTTAGAAGTATATCTTAAAGGGTAAACCTTTAATCTCTAAAAGGTTTGAAGTAATTGGGTGATAAAACACATTTGTTATATACTTTTCTATATCAAATTGGACCATTATTAAGGCTTTATTATCTCAAAGTACATACACATTGCATTAGAATTGGAAATTTTCCTAAGTGTCTAGGTTTTATGCACTAGGAGTATTTTAGTCCAAAAATAAAATTTGAAAAAAATGTATAAGAAAAATTGAAAAAAATGTATTTTTAGTGTTGAAGAAGAGTGGTCAAATTAGATTATACAAATTTATTTTAGTTTGGGAGTAATTAAATAAAAAGTCAATGCTTTTTCAAGTGTGCTAGTTTGACCTAATTTTAGGTTTTCTTTTGTGTGAAAATTTTTATATGATTTTGTGCACCCAAAACTTAGATATTTTAATGAATTCTCCCTTCTAAGTATGAATTTAATTAGATTTTATGATGTCATGTGTTATTTAATTGAATTTAGCCATCAAATTTCAAAATTCTTCTACCATTCTCTTCATCTTACCTGGCTGACTAAACCCCATACACTTAGAAGGAGATTGAAGCTTGGATTCACCATTTCCATAGAGCTCAACTTGGCTTGGTCAAGCTTCTTAGAGAGTAAGATGGTGATGGTGTATTCTAGGTAATTTCTCAATGGAATCTTAAGAAGGAGTTGATAGAAGAGGAGCATTGAACTTCATCTTTAGCTAAGCTCAACCTAATCCTTATCTTGTTTCATTTAATTTGTAAACTATGGCTATGGTTGATTCGTAGTTCATCTTGACTTTAGTTTCATAGTTGGTGATGAATGGTTGTATTAGAATATGATTGTTGAATTGATTTATTCTCCATTTTGCCTTTGGAATTTTCAGCCACTTGATTAATTTTACATGTGAATGTGATTTTTCAAGTGATTTTGGTCTTACATTAACCTTACATTAGTTATGTTTGGTAAATGTTTGAATGCTTAAGTTTCATAGTCTTGAGCTTAACTGACCTTTAGGCTGTGGCATTAGGGAAGGGAATTTGGTTAAACACTTAGTTAATTTCTAAGCTAAGCTATTGAGACAACTTAAGGGGTTGTAATTAGCACTTAGGAAACTGAATTGATGAGGCTAGATTGCTTAAGATAGTTGTCTTGAATAATCACTTTTTCAGCTAAGGGGGAGAAGTTTGAGAGAGCTACCATAATCAATTTGAGGCTAGGATTCTTCCATTAGCAATGTCTTAAGGTTCCTACTTGATAAGGAAAGTTGATCACATACTTTTAGGTTTAGTTTGCAGTTTGATTCCCCAGTTAATTAGGTAAAAAAATTCAATCACATGGTTAATTTATTCACTAAGTTTTCTTGATTAAGAGTTGGAAACTCCTCCTTGTCAGAAGACCTAAGGTTGGCCTAAGTACTACATTTAGGTTAGTTTTAGTTAATTTTGAGGGTTGAGCAATACACCAGTTACTGGGGGAAACCTATTCTTGTGTAGCTGTATATTAATTGAAATATAATTCAAAATTGGATTCATTACATGAATGATTGAAATGGTGACTGTAAATACATATCATAATTATGCAAGGTTTTAATTAACCTAATTTAGCTATATTGGTGGAGTTGAAATTTGAAATGGGTGTATTTTACAAGTATGTGTGGAAATGAGTAGTTGACAAGCTGTTTGATAAATATGTGAATGTAATGATTGAGTAAATTGGAGAATATATTGATATATATGAGTTGTGAAAGATAGAGTAATTATGAAAGTGTTTATATTACTCACATGTTTCAATTGATGTTGTGATTGAAAACAATAAGCTTGTAATTAAAAATTACAAGCATGTGAAAATATATGCGTGGGCTTAAGGTAATGCATGATCATTTGATGAGAGTTTGCCTAGAGAGAGGAGTAGAAAATCCATATGATATTTATGGCCACCTCTGGTGTATGAAAGCCAACCTTGTCTTATTGTTTGTTTAGAGATTGTCCTATATTTTGTCAAGGGACTAGAAACTAACTACCTTTGCCTGTTTGTTAAGGAGATTAGCTTAGGGTATATGAAACCTTAAAGATTCAAGAGTGGGGGAAGTCATGGTTTGAATATAAGTGCTATGATCTTTGGCTATATAGCACATCATAATTGGTGAGCTTGGGTAGTCCATTTATATAGATAAAGCCCTGATTGATATTATATCCCACAATTTTAGTTGGATAGTATAAGGAGGTTTTAAAGAGGAATTGATCATATATATGTGTATATCTAACGTGTCACATGGTTGCTAAATTTAAGGCAAGTTTTGATAGTGAATATGCCATTGTCACATAGTTGCCTATATTGTGGCAATATACTCTGTGATTTGAAATGTGCAATAAGAAAATGAGTTAAAAATTGTGAAATCACAACTTGTGTCATATATGTTCTTATATTTTTGAGTATTTAACTCCCTTTTATGTGTTTAAATTGATTGATATGCAACTTCACAGGATAAGCGTACCTTGATTATTGAGTGATTGTACTCACCCCTCTATTTTAATATTTTATAGGATTCCTATGTAAAGCCTCTTAGTCTCATTTATTTTGTATAATAAATTAAATTACCAATTAGGATGCATTTTGTTTACACTTGTACTATATTGTTGTTAATAAATTTGAGATGTATTTTGGCCCTAGAATGTTGTATGTAAGTTGTTAAAGTATTGATATGGCCAAAATACTAGTGTAAGTGTAGGGATGTTGATTTAATCATAAGTGTGAATGTTGATTGTAAAATGTAATGCTAAAACCTCCCCCTATTGTTTTTGACATTATAGGGGTTGAGGAGTGAAATTTTAAATGGATAGATTTATGTGCATGTGGTGTATTATATAGATAGTCCTAAGTCCTTTGAGTATGTTCTGGGTATTGTGAATAGCTTTTGGCACATGTGTAGGGTTTTGGACACCCTTGAGTTATCAAAAGTGTGAAAACTTGTGAAAATATATTTGGGTGTTCATCTTCCTTGTGTGACATAATTTAAAAGTAAAATGCATGCCATTAGATCGCTTATGAAAAGAACTTTCTATAGATAGCTAGATCACCCTAAACAAAAATCGGATAGAAATATGGGGTATATTCGAAGTTGCTTTGAGTTGCTATCAAATGATAGCTGAATTGTTGTCTAATATGTGCAACGTGCAACGGTGTACGGCACAAAAGGGGACAGTCATGGAACGTGTTCACATGTTGTGGAGCATTGCCTTGTTTCTTATTCCTTGATATTTTTCAATTGATTTTGAGTCTTTTTGCTCCTATAAAGTATCTCATGCTTCAAAAAAATATTATTTTGCTTTGATTAGAGGTTTGTAAAACATTTTTTAGTAATTCTAAATTATAAAAACTTAGGATCTCATTTTTTAAAGATCACAAACTTAGTAATCTAATTGGTTTAACTCAATGATTGCCTTGGATTTGGAGGATACTGGTGGATGAGTAGGGGTAATTTTACTTATTTACCTAAGGATGTTACACTAATGGCTTACAAGCTTAGAAACCAATAAATTTCTCAATTAGTAAAGCTAGATCCATCATGCTTTGCTTCAACATCAGATAAATAAACTTTTATCGACCAACTAAAGAGTGCACTCTTTTTATTAGAGAAAGAAGGTCTACTGTTGCTTTTGCTTTTGCTTCAGAGACTCCAAGAGGAAGACTTTGCGGAAGAAAATGAAGATGGCTGCTTTAATATTAACCATGTAGAAAATTAACTGTTAATGTTAAAAAAAATTTGATTGTTGACTGTTGACTATTTGACCTTTTACCATAGACCATGTAATGATAAATGCTTTAAATGCTGACCAGGTGATAAGTTGCTTATTATAAGTGGAAGACAGTTAGATAAAATATGAACCATTAGATTAAATAGATCTTGGCCATTAAATATTTTTCCAAGATCTATGTAAACTCCAATAAGGTCCCTTTCAAGGGCAAGGTTGTGTATAGAGTGAAAGAGAGAGGTCTTGAGAGAGTTCTCTTTGTAAGTCTCATTTTTGATGCTTTTTGATAAATTCTTTTAATAATCTTTTCCTACTTTCTTGTAATTTACATTTTACATTTATTTTCTTGCACTTTAATTTCTAATTTTTTTTCTAGATTGTGTGAATCATTGCTATTCAAGTACTGTTTTAAATTTCTATTCTTTATTTTCAGCACCTTTTGTCTATATTGTGCAGTTTACCATCATTTTGATATTATTTTAAATTCTTACATTTTATTTTCCTGCATCTTTATCTTTTGCATTTGTATTTAATATTATTGAAATCTATCTGAGTAGTTCATTTGCCTTATACTGCTCTCCTCCATTCTTTCTTTTCTCCCCTCCCCTTCCTGACACTCGCATTCCACTTAGTATCAGAGCAGATCAAGCTTGGCACAAATACCTAATGAAATATTATTTATAAAAACATTTTAAATTTAATTCATTTTACATTAATAAAACATATATTTGAGTACATTATTATTATTATAGATAATTTTTCAAAAAAAAATTAAAAATACTCACATTGTTATATTTTTATTATGTTTAGTATATAAAAAATATAAAAATATTTAAAACATTTTTTAATAATTGAGTTTTCTATATTTTTTTAAGTATCCAAAAATATATTTTACATTTTTATAATATAAAAATAATTAATTTTAATATAAAATTGAATTCTATTATAAATAATATAAACAATTCATGTATTCAAGTTAGCCTAAATAAGCTTGAAGCCTAAAGCCCAAAGAGGTTAATTTCAGTCTTGGCTATTTAGTGTTTTTTATGAGTTTGGGCTTTTGTGGGTTTGCCTAAATTATCAACTTTAATTGTAAGGGACTTTGGAAAAATATCCTACAATTAAGATTTATCTAACTGCCTTCTATTAGTTTGCATCTTGCCACCTAGCCAACATTCAACAATTAACATTTGCCATTCAATTGTCAAACGGTTAATGGTCAATTATCAAAACTTAAAGATTAACATTTTACCTCAATAGTTAATTGTCAGCAAGGTTGATGCAAAAACAGACACCTTCATAAGGTAGAGGCAAATGCAACAATGGATTTACTTTTTTCCCTAAAAAAAGAATGCACTTTTTTATCGGTTAATAAATGTTTCTGAGGTCAATGCCAAGCATTCATGGATTCAGCTTTTCAAAGAAACTATTTAGTTTCTAAGTTTATGAGCCATTTGGGATTTTCCTTGAAATATTTTTAGACAGCGGATGTAGCATCATCACACTTTAAACTTGGAATTTAAGTATAAATAGGGGTAAATTGGTAATTTTGAGTGATTATTGAATTAGTGATGTTTTCAAGCCACTAATGGGTTATTAGGCCTTTAGATAGTCTTAAAGAGGACTAGGATGAAGTTTAGGTCAGTCAGGTCCGAGTATAAGGCCCAAAAATTCCTCAAGCCTTACTATGCCATTCGCTATAGCATAGGCATGGTGCCTGTGGTAGATGGGCTTGAATTTTGGTTCTAATTGTCACGAGAGACAGGATAGAAGGAGAGGAAATAAAGGAAAATCAAAGGGATCTCCTCTTGTCTCTATTAGGGTTTGATTTCAATGTCACTTTAGGAGTATTTGGAACTTGATTCTTGTTGGGTAAGTTTTCCCTATCTTTATTAACATGAATTATTAATCTAGATGAGTAACTATAAAGTAAATAAATAATTATTCCTAACAATTAATGAAAGAAATAAAAACTAAATATGAATAAAAATATAATTTAGAAAGCATAAATTACTACTAAAATCCCTAATATGTGAGTGAGGGTGCAAGTGTAATTTATCCTTTTCTCTCATACTTCTTTCTCAGTGTTGTATACTACACTTGAAGAAGGACAAAAGAAGTATATTTTATTCTAGCCTAGGGGTATGTGTGGTTGTGTGAATATCAAACATATAAGAGCATCAAAATAATTAATAACATATATCTAAGAGGATTTTAATAAGGACTACATTATGATAATATCTCAAAAATAGGTATAATATCCAAATATGGTTACAAGACATGGAGAAGATTTAAAGAAAGATCTTACTATAGTTTTTCCAAATTTTTTTTCTCTCAACACTCTTTTAAATCTTTCTTTGTCTCTCATTTTTTTTCCCTAGCGTGATGGGATGCTATTTATAGTGGAAACTTAGATGGGTGAATAAATGGTTGGGGTGTTAACAGATTAGCATTTATAGTTTGCAGAATTGTGTTTATGTTACCATCAGTTATAAGGCTTATATAGTAGTCTCTATTTTTTTACATCACATCTTCACATCAATCACTCCCTTCTTTCTTCCTTTAGTTTTTTTCTTCACATGCATACTAGAAATGGAAAAATTGAAAAAAGAATCCAAAGTCACAAATTAAAAGAGCAACATTAAATAGAAACTAAATACTTAGCATATAAGTATTAAGTTATTTATTTTAATATTATTATTACACTACTATAGAAAAGGTTTCTTAAGTTGCTTTTTAGGCATTTCACGTTACTATCATAGGGGACATAGATTTGGGTGATTTAGAAAGTTATCTTATCCATGTCACATTATTTAGTAGTGTGGATAAGATTAACAACATCACTTTTTTTTTAAAAAAAAAAAGAGACATGATTTCTTGAAAAGTGACTTGGTTTTCATTGTTTAGCATAAAAGCGATGTGGTTTACCTGAACTACATTCCTTTTTATAAAAGTGACATTAGATGTGTATTTTTTTTAAATATGTATTCTGTATTTTCTTCACAACCAAATTGAACCTGCCAAATTATCACAACATCAACAGCCTAACTTATACACAACCATAGTGTCTAACAAACAATAGCAATAGCAAAGCATACCAATGTAACGCCAAATCATTATCATCTATTCAAGTTTTTAATATTTAAAATCAAAAGTCCAATAGACTATCACAAGACACTATGTAAAGTTTACATCTATCTAACAAACCCTACATCTAGCTAAAACCCTAACTTTAATGAACAAACTATAAAATCTTGAAATATTTAAATAAATAACTCTTGAAAATTCACTTGCCAAGTTATTTCAGACAAATTTAGGCTAAAAAACAACACATATACCATCATATAAGTAAAATCCTCAACATGACATGCATTTCTAGTTGGCAACTCAAAGATCAAATACATACATATACATAAACTGAAAAGTACATTGTGCATACAAAGTGTAGCTAGAAAGCTAGTTCTTTCGGGCTAAGATACACATACTATACAATCATATAAGTGCAGCCAAAATATTTATGCATTTTTACGGCAACTTATAAACATAACGTTATACAATTTCATTGCACAAACTACAGTAGGAGCTATACAATAGTAACACCGCTATTGTTGGCTTGAATCTTTCCCTCTACTCTTATCTGTGTCTGAACATATAAAATAGTAACCAATAGATGAAACATAGTCCTAATAATTAAAATAATCCACAACTATCTATTAACAAGTAAAGCTATAAATAAGTAAATAAAACATTAATAATCACATGATAATATATACACATAAATATATAATCAATATCACATGCATGATCATGCTATCTAACCAAACCTTTGCATCTACCTATGAACTGAATCTATAAGCTCCACACTGGACCAATTCTATATAAATTGATTTGAGCTCACCTCCTATAGCAAAACTATTTAGCCAAAAATGTTCTATCCTTCCTTCGAACTATAGATTCCCCCATTACACATGTAATTGTAGTGTTATATACTCCATTGCCACACCCTTTCATGTACTATGGAGCTCAAACCATGTAATGATATCCCAAATGTCCTATGGTAATAGTCCATCACACATTACTATATTCAATGTCCCAAAGTGTCAGCCCAATCATGTGAAATTTTACAGAACTCCACCTAAGGTGAACTCTTGCCCTCTATCATGATCAAGATTTACTCACATATCATGTAATTCACACATTTAATCACATTCATATCTTATTACCAAATAACTTTAGAACAAAGTATCATTAATACATGCATTATAATCTAAAAACCCTTTTGATCACTTATAGATTCAAAATCGTAGAATTTTTAAATCACATGTAATATCATATTTATTTTAAAAACAACTTGAAAATAGTTTAAAAAGTCAATAAATAGTGTGAATTATCTAGTTACCTCATCCCTTTTATTACCAAAAAGGATCACCCATAGTATTTTTTGTTCTTTCACTTCAAACCACTCAACAAACACTTGAGCCATAACAATCTACAAAGATGAAGCACTATGTATCAATTTCAAATTGCATACAAGTACTTATTAGTACAGTTAAACTAACTTTAAAGCCTAATTTCTCTCATTAAGCAACTTTATATCCTAACTAACTTTCACAGACTTTCTACAACTTTTACTAACCTTTTTATAATCAATATAAAATTTTCACACTTTAAAACATCCTAATTGAGGCTAAAATTGAGCCAAAGCCTCAAAACTTAACCATTAGCAATAAACTAGTTACAAATCCTTAAGTTAACTTCTAATAACCCTTCCATGACTATTGGATCAAAAAACAACATCTCAAAATTTTTCAATTCACTTTCTCTATAACCCAAACAAAGAGAAAATATGGTAGAATAAAAGAGTAGGAAGGTACAAAGCTTACCTGGTAGATGATAGGTTGAAACTACCTCCTAGGTGCTTATAAAATGATGGCCCATTTATGTCTCACATGTTCATCCAGGGGCTATCCTACTGTTTGTTGAGGAACATTACCCTAACTCATCTCTACTTATTCTTTAAGGAGACTAGCCTAAGGCTACAGCACCTAACCTATTCACTGAAGGGGAACCTATGGTTTAGTTATGTGTCTATTAAGCTTAGTTGGCTCACATCACTTATTGAAGAGCTTGTTAGAGCAACTAGTAACATGGATATTATCTTAGCCTATAGGTTTAGCTGGGAGAGATAAGGAGAATATAAGGGTGATTATTGATCATACACATCATTAATAGCTGTCACATGGTTGATAAGTTTGTGACAATAATCTTGCACACTATTAAACTATAATTATGTGAATAGTCATGACTATGTGCTATAGGAGTTTGAGCATCTTTATATTCAATTGTCCACTTTGAATTTTATATAATTAATTAACTTCCATGTGGATAGATGAGAATAACTTGGTTATAGAGTGATTGTATTCACCCCTCTTCTTAACATTTTATTAGTACTAGCTTCAGTCTAGAAAAAGAGAAAGCACCAGAGGCTTAAGAACTTGGTTTCCTACTGTAAGCCTCTATAATTTGTATTTTAATATATATATATATATGTATATATAATGTAAATTTGATATTACCACCTAAGAATTCATCTCTTGATTTATACATATGCTTGGACTAATTGCATATTGATTGGGTAGCTTATATTTTAAGGGCTTATGTTATGTGATGTGATTAGAGTTATTTGGTAGGGCCAAAAATAGTGTAAGCATGACTATGATTGCATGATGACTATAAAACCTTGCATTTAATAAATTATGTGAAATACTTATTGCTGTCATTTATGAGATCTTGGTGTTGAGGGTTGATATGGTGGTATATGCATTACCGGTATTTTATGGTATGTTGCATAGGTAGCCTTGAGTTTATTAGGGTGGCTTGGCTGTTAGATTTCACTTTTGGCATTTAAATTGGGGTACAAACACTAGGTTTTTGTAAATATAAAAATGTAAATTGTTAAGTCTAGGTGTCTAATTCTTTGATATGAACTAACTTGAAAATAAGACTAGTACCATTAGCTAGTTTACCGATTGAGTTTTCTATGGGCACTAAGTCATCTCCATTGGACATTAGATGATTTAGGAGAAGATCAACCCAAAAATCTATCATTTGATAGCAATTTGCTATCTAGTTTTTTGTAATACACTAAAGAACATAGTACTTGCACTGTGGTGTATGGGATAGAGAGGAGTTAGTTATGGTGCAACTCCTTAAGCCATGATGAGCACTCCATTATGTGTAATTTTGATGTTTTAATTACTCTTTTTAACTGGTTTAAGTATGAATTGGAATCCCATCCTTCCGTACATAAATATACTTTGATTTAAACTAATTTTCACTTTATTTTAAAGTGTTTAAACTATCAAAACATGGGTTCTTTCTTTGTCTATTTTATGTTTTAAAAGTTGAAAATGATTATTTTAGCTTTTTAATGAGTTTTAGCCTTATTTTTGGCACTACTCTTCTATAGTAGAATTTATTCTACCATAATAGTGGCTTTTTTTTCATTTAAAAGGGTCTAATTTATAAATCATTTGGCCATAGTAGATTTTTATTATAATAATTTCCTTTCTACTATGGTAAATTCTTGTTAACTACAGTTAATTATTTTATGGTGAAATGGTATTCAATTTAGGTTAGTCCCATTATACCATGGTGGTTTTAGTTAAGTGCTGAGGTAATAAGGGAGAAAATCACAAGTAAAGCCTATGGCAAGGGTCTAATCCAGTATAGAGCCCATATACCTTGAAGAGCTACCCAAAGACCAACCAAATAAGGGCCCAATTATGGGGTCCAATATGATTCAAGCCTAATATAGTAAGAGCACATGTTTCATCCAAATTAGCTAAAGAAGGACGTGTTCTAGCTGCTTTAAGAAGGTCTATGCATCCAAGACACCTGAGAATTTTAATTCATGATGTGCTAAACATGTTTCTTAGAGTGTGGGTAGCCATTACAGATTCTAAATGCAATAACAATAGCATGACTTTTGAGCATTAATTAGGAGTTGATTTGACTTTGTTTCCTATTTTGTGTTTTAGCATATGTGCTGACTTCTTTTGATTTTTTTCCTAATAAATATGATTTTAATCTTGCAATTTAAGTCACTAGTTTTTTTTTAAAGTTTCTAGAAGATCTCTTACTTGCTAACGACTTATATTTTATAAAAGTTTCCTACTCAATTGGGTAGTAGGTGCTATATTCTTAAAGTATTTTAGAAGTTAGGTTTTCAATTAGGGTTTTCTATTCCTAGTCTTTGAATAGGCATACTATGTAATTCCTTTTTAGATGAGATTGAATAATATTATTATTTTGAGAATTATTTCTCTCATGTGAGTTTTGCATCCAACCTTGTATCCTTTTTGTGAATAATGACATGATCAAGAGACTAATCATCTCTTATGGTGTCTCCAAGACTATGGTTATTAAGGACAAGTTTCCATAAAGGTCCTACCTTTAATTGTTTTGCTTGACTTTCTTATTTGTGGTTCTTAAGGCAAGTGATAAAGAATAGGCTATGCATGTCTAATAACCTATATAAGGCCAAAAGGCCCACAATCTATAAGTGGCCTAAAGATATAAAAGGATGACATGGATGATTGAATATGTGGATGATGTGGCATATGAAATGCAATGTCCTCTGACATTAACCATATAATTACCAAATCCATTAAAACTGATTAATTAACTATAAAAGATACTAAAGGAAGATAGGATCAACCTTGGCTATTTGAAACTTCAAAGAATAAGTGTAAAGACTTATAAATAAATAGGATCCCCAAACAAATAGCTTAAGTATGAAAGCATTAAATTAAGGGCCTTTAAAAATACTTGGTAACATATTACAGAAGAGTTTAAGAGGCATAGGAAACTGTAATAACCTAAAGTTTTAAGTAAAGTTAAAAATCTATAAATAATGTATATTAATATATTTTTATTAATTTTGGAGCAAATTTATCAAGAAGGAGAGCTAGTCTAGTGGAAATTAAGTCCATACCTTACCAATCAGGTCCCAAGTTCAATTCCTAGATGATCAAAATAAGGATTTTAATTTTGTATGCTGATTATTTGAGCTTTTGAAATTACCAATATACCCTTATGCCATCAGATATTTTTTTTCCCTCCTCCTACTTGTTCAATCATATTCAATACCAGAAAGAGAAAAAGCTTCTGGTTCTTCATCTTGCGATTCTGACTTCACCTTCCTCTTCGCTATTCTATCCTTATCGCCGGCGATCGTGGGCGCTCATCGTTGCCTTACAAAGGTTGAGTCCTCCATTGTCCTCCTTACCTTTATTTCATCTTCTCCATTCATTATTCTAGCTCTTCTACTCACGGGTTTGTCATTGCTAGTGTGTGAGAGTTGACGCATGAGAGCTGAATCACTAAGGCTGAGGTATTGCTTGCTAGTCTTTATGCTTCTTGGTCTTATTTTTCTTGTTCTGCTCTTTTTTTTGTGTGCTTTGTGCCTAGATTTCTTTACCTTATTCAACAACAAACTCCTCTCCCTCCATCGTCATTGTTGCCGATGATTGGTAAGGGAGCTCATTCTCCCATCTTCATCGCTGATGATTTTATGTGGTGTGTATGTGTATATATATTATATTGGCATTCCCTGTTTGCTTGCTTGTTTAACTGAAACTGTGCTATTTGGAATTGAAATTTTTCTAAGCTTCAGCTGATTTTTTTTTAATAGGGAATTGGATTGGAAAAGCATGATGAAGTTGAACAAGTTATATGGAATGGCTTATAAGTTGTGTACACAAGGTGTTTGATTTAAGGATTGAGAGAGAATTATGTCCCAATGGAATAATTGATTATGGCTAACTAAATCTTTATAAAATTATGATGGGGGTTGTCTTCCACACCCACTTTATTAACCTACTTGCTTAGAGCTTCATATAAATTCTTAGGGTGTATGTAATTAGTGCGTGCTTGCATGTGTGTGCATTTGTGTCTCTATGTATATCCATGTATGAATGTGTTAATTGACTTTTAGTACATACGTAAGAGCTATCCAGTCGCCTTGCTTTTGTAATGTAGACCATAGAATTGTATTTATGACACCTAGAATAGTCCACGCAATGACTAAATTTATGTATAGACTATATTATTGTTTTATAAGAAATTAAGATTAAGGACTTTGTTTACATATAAGTGTTGAAAAAGGAACATGGGGTTGATGAATGTTGTTTTATTTAATTATTCATTTTAGATCTACAGCTTATTGTATTTATTTAAACCTCTAGATATGTAAAATAAAATGCTATAGTTTCAAGTTACAAAGTTGTGGGAAAAGTGCAAGTGTAACCAATGGTATTAGTATTGTTTAGTTAAAACGTGTTAGTAGATTATTATTACTCATGCACTAGAAAGGAATACGGAGGATATGAATTTCTTTGGAATGAAAATTAAAAGATTGGAGTTCAAAAGTAATACGAGAATATATTATAATGATTAAGTGAATGAATAATTAGGAGTTTTTATAAAATTTTAGAGGTTCAGTTATTACTATATTTGATGTTTCAGGAATAAATCTTGTAAGGAATGCTAAGGGGAAATCATGGTGTTGGGATTGTCTCAAATAAGTAGATGGCGTCCCAACTAATATTTCAATAAAAATTTCCTTCATTAAAATATTACATTTTTATGCAGTTTTTTTTTACAACACAATGTAATTATTAGATATTTTGTTGATTAAATTACTTTATTTCATGAAATTATTTTATTAGAATTGATTATTTTAGTTAATTAGTAAATACAAGTTTGAATTTTACTTATGAGATTTCATTTTAAAAATTATTAAATTGCTATGAAAAATGATTCATGCGAGTTTGACATTGAAAATGAAAATTTTATGATGAAAGTGGTGATTTTCTCGCATGGTTGAAGGTGGATTTAAAAAGGAACTTTATACAGAACACTGGTTGCTAACAGCAGTTCTGTTAGCCCTTGACGCGCTATTGTACACCTAGTTAGCAGGGTGCTTATAGGAGGTGCTAGCCCTGTGCGATGGCCAATGCGCATGGAACGGATGGATGTTATTCGTGAGCATCGTACTCACGTTTATTTTGTAGTTTCAAACCACGTTTGGTTAGTATTACCTTTATGGATTGTGTGTCCATATTTGTTTTGTGGCTTCGGTTGCATTTGGTTACTTCCTCTTGTAGACTATGTCCCATGTTTGTTTTCATAGCATAAGATGCGTTTAGTTATTTACTCTCATGGACTGTGTGTTCATGTTTGTTAATTGTTCTGATAAGTCCCTAAAATTATATATTTGATTATTTGATGATTTTATATCCCTTAGTTTTTATTTAGTGATTTATTTATAAATATTTATTTCATTTATATGCTTTCTTGGAATCAAGTCATATTAACATTTGCCATGATAGTTCAATGATTTAAGATTTAATTTTAAAATTTATAGAGCCATTGTATTTTGAAGTTTATTAAATTTTTATGAAAGCTTTTGTCTCTTTAACTCACACAATTATTTTAAAATTTTCTTTTTATTCATGTTTTATTTTTTATTTTTTTTATTTTTAGGACATTATTCACTGAAAATTATTATTGGTCTCAGATACCTTAATTGACGCTGATTTTCCTATCACCCTTGAGGATCTTTAGACTGCTGGGTGGAGAATTGATTGAAATCCCTTTCTTTTATATAATTATAAATGCCTATGCACTTATTTTAGAAAGTATGGTTATATGCTCTACATTGACTATAGGTAAAATTTTATATTCACATACGCAAATATATGCTATCTGTTGATTGGAAAGAGCTAAGCTCCTGATTAATATGATAATTTATGAACATTCTTGTACTGTTAAATTTTTGTGAGAGATCCTATTTATAGGGAAGGTTTTGCTGAAATTTTATACAAAGAATGCTAAAGTTTTTATGTTGATGAGTAATAACAAGATTGTTAAAATTTCAATATGAGTCTAATTATATTTTGGAAAGGATTAAATGTTCAAATTAAGGCTTATGACGATATGTGATTGGTCCACACCTATGCCGGTCACCCTCTATTTTGGAGTGTGACAGAAATGATGATGATAATTATACATGATTATGCAACCACTCTTATTCCTCTCCTTATGCCATCTAACTAAATGCATAGGCTACTAAATCATATAAGACGAACCCTTAGGAACAAATTAGCCTTACTTTTTAATTATGAGGGTGACCACGAAAGCTCCATGCTCACTCTCAAACCATGGATTCACCCTTTCTGAACTCAAGGGTGTCATATTGCCAACTTTTATTCTTGTGGTTTAAGGAAAGACCTTAGAACCAGCTTTTCAAAGTTAGGTTTAAGGGCTAATAATCAAGACCCAAATATTGAAGCCTTGTAATGTTGGTAAATACCATGTGAATTTCTATATCACCCTGTCTTACTTTAATTGACTCCTACTCATACATGATCATGCAAATATAGCTTGTATGCAAATAAATGTTCATAACCATTCTCATATTTAACATAGCTATGTTATCACATTCATATTAATCATAATCATAAACATAACCTTACTTAACTTACCACATAATCAATATCATACTTATCATCCCATACCACATATTCATTCTATACTAGTAACCTATAAACACATAATCACACTCAATATGATACCATTTCATAAACACATAAACTTATGTTATACTCAACTATTTATACCAACCAACCTGCTCTATTATTGCAACTTCATTTCATACCATTAATCATACAAGCTTATAATACAGACAATAATCATATACAAGAATATAACTCCTGGTTACCTTAACTTTTTGTTTTACCATACTACGAATAACTTTGGATTCCAATTACGGGGCTCTCAAGCAATCAACAAGCTCTAAGAGTAGTTAAATCTATAATTAGAACCATTAGACAATCATTGATAACTAATAGTCATTGATTATCCCTTAATCATGATTAAGACCTAAGACCCCAATTAGTGATATTAACAATAAAACAATTCCATTACTCACTTCCATTAACTTATTTAACCTCTATTAAGCTTAACTAACACGTTTAAATCTCTATTAGCTTAATTAGGTTAATTCACATTAGGGTCCAACTCAAAACTCATCATTAGCAATATCAAACACTCTCTATCATAGCTTAAACCAATGATAGTAGAACATGAATAAACATCCCAAGACTCCATTAAAGTTAGAAAAATAGGCAAAACTTAGTCCTAAGTTTAGATCCTTATATCTAGAAACCTAAAACCCTTGCAAAAAGAAGCATGGGAGAAGTAGAGAAGAAAGGAGACTTACTCAAGAGATAAAAGCCAAAAAACTCAAAAGGATTGCCAATATGAAACTTTGGCAAGCTTCTTTGAATCTCTCTCACACACCCTTTGATTCCTCTTCTATTCGTTGCAACAGAATGAGTATTGGTGTTTTAAAATTTGATGAGTCAGTTGTAGGTCTTGGTACTATCTACCACGATGGATAACAGTCAAACAACCCTAACTTAAGCCTGAATTAGTTTAAAGGCTCCTCTAATCCCCTTTTAAGCCTCGTATAGAATCCAAGGGAATTAATGGCCATCTAATTACTCTATTATGAAATTAGGATTTAGATTAACTAACTTAACCCTTAATTAATTTTAAATTATGAATTTCAAGATGTTACATGAAAAGCCACTCCCAAAACCACCATGGGTCAACTTCCAACATGTTAAAAAGCTCAATGCTATTATATATGCATGAAGGAGTATAAGGGAAATTAATATACTGAATTGGGGCCTAAATGCATTATCTAATGGACCATGGGTTTTTATGAACAAAATCCAACCTATTCAAGCCTAAATGGATTTTCAAATAGCTCATGCATGTGTATGGACGTGAATAGTTCTATGAAGATCAATTTAAAAGGTCCAAGAATGAAGATTATAATGTTAGGAGCCTAATAAGATGATGTACAGGCCCATACAAAGTCTATATTAAAATTCATTTAAAATACCATGTGTCTTAGAGAGAGCATGAGGAGCACGTTTTTTAAGACTTGATTTGAAAAGTGCATGGTGTGATCCCCATCATCATCCACATTAATTTAGATCGTGACATTTGTCAATTTTAGTTTCTAATTTTGTTTAAGCTTGATTTGTAAGGGTACCTGGTTTCCTACTTTTTTGTTTTGATTAGTTTTCCTTGTGTATTCAACATTAATTAGGTAGATTGAATCTTACAATTTAATTTCTTATTTTGGTCAAGTCAATATTGTCTTTAATAATATAGGAAGTTTCAATTCTTACAATCCTATAATTTAGGAGACACAATTCCTAAATTTATGTGGCCCTTTTAATTTTGAATTTAGGTTTTCTATTAGGGTTTTTGAGTCTTGTCCTGCCTATAAGAGGTGTAACCTTCATCTCTTATAAGCTAACTTGAATTTAAATAATAAAAGTATTCATATTTTGGAGTTTTTTAACTTTTTTGAGCCTTAGTATTGGTATTAGTGTCTTGCGGTGAATACAAACATAATTAAGAGCTTAATTAACTCTTGTGGTATCTTTGAAGGTTAAGGTTATTAGATATAAGTACTTTAGAGGATCTTCTCCTTGATCATTATCCTTTCCCCTTTGAATTTTGTTTCTTTCTTCTCTAATATCTTTTCTATATTTCATTCCTTTCTTTATCTTTCATATGCTTTTTTTTTCCTTTGTGTGAAATGATTCTATTCCTAGCTAGCACGATTCTACTTTTGTCTAATGTTCACCTTAATGTCACCAAACAGTACCCATTTCTTCTTCATACAAAAGTAATTAGGAGTCATTAAGCTCCTAAGTTTACCATCACAATATCACTAAAATAATATAAAAATAATATTTTCAAATGGTTGGGATCCCAAAAACTATAAAAAATATGTTTTAAACTCAAATACTAGGTTTTTCATGCACAACTAAAACAATCAAGAATGCAAAATCATTTCACAATAGAAAACAAGGGCAAAAAGGTTATTTTTGCCTAAAAGGACTCATATGCTATGGCATACATGCTTTATGGCATATGGTACAAAGAGTAAAATTCATGCTCTATACCATGCATGCACCGTGGCATGTACATCATAAGTTACAGCGTACAAACTTATGATAGTAAAAAGCTGTCATGAATAGCTTTTTTTTGCACGAATTTCAAGTGTGTTCCATTTTCTCATATGATGTCTAATTGAAGTGATTCAAGCTCTCATACATAGCTTATTCATATCTAACTAATTAAATAAATTTTCACCTTAACTTTATATTTTGTTTGAAAATTAAATACTTGGATGCAAAATAATCACTTTATGTCACTTTCCAATCCAAATTCTCCAAACCATAACCTTATGTCATTAGCCACTAGTATTTAATAGACAATTATACACATAATAAATCAATTATATTCACATTTATATAATCACACTATAATTTGGCCATCCAACAGCCATAATGCATATCAAACAGGGCCATATGTCTATTTACACTCATAATTATTTCTTTGCCAAATTTCACATATACATACAATTTCAAAACTATCTTAGCCCTCTTGTTACATTTCACACATTTTCACATCTTAAGGTAAAGATACACATAGACAGAGTCATGTGAGTACAACAAAAACCATGTAGGCATTCCTAGGTCACCTTATAAACATTAATATAAATGTACAAGTTGAATGCACAAATTTAAGGATGGGGTAATGCAGTAGTCCTACTACTTCCTTCCCAAGTCTTTCCCTCTTCTACTATTAGCATAATCACAAGTTATCATTTTCTTTACTCTAATAAACTTCCCAATTCCAGCTACAAGTATACTTCTAGAAATATTGTCTACCTGCAAAATCTCCAATGGCCTCCTATTTAATGTAACCTTTTTGTCTACTTTGTGCCATTAATATTTTTGCCTTATTATCTCTATCATCTAAGTAGTCTAATCCATAATTTTGGTCTAAAAAAATACCCTCTTGCTCAATTTGGTCTAACACAAAGGCGATAGACACTTTCTCTCCCATGTAATGCCTTATTTGGTGACATCTGGATACTATAGTGATAGCTATTATTGTAAGCAAGCTCAACTAATGTTAAATGGCTGTTGCAGTTGCCCTCAACTCTAATGCATAGGCTCTAAACATATCCTTTAGGGTTTGTATAGTCCTCTTAGTTTAAGGATGACATGTGTGATCATCTTGATTTTCTAATTCTAAAACTAATTGCTAATTAGGAAAAAATTAGTAGTTAGTTAGTAATTTAGATTTTAGATGAAGGTTTGATGTTTAAACTTATTGGAATGTTGGATGAGTAGTTACGAGTTGAAAGGATCAAGTTGTGAAGTGAGGCAAGTGCATGTTGCGAGGATTTTCCTCAATGTGCCACGTGCTACGACTAATTGCTGCTGCTGCGCCATAGTGCATAGAAAATAGTTATCTTAAATGAAGTATGAAGGTCATGAATTTTAGAGAGGAAAAAAGGAAAACATGAAGAAGAGATGTGGAGGAGCCTAAGGTTTGTTAGGGAAAGGATTCTTAGAGTATCGAGAGAAGTTTTCAACTGATAGCTTATTGGGTAAGTTTGTACTACTCTTAACTTCAATTCTACTATAATTTTTCTTAGTATAAGTTATATAGAAATTAAATTGAGAAAATTTAAGGGTTTTGTTTCTCATCCTTTAGTAATAGAAAGGTTCTCTGGAATCAAACTAAGGCTTTACAACTAGTCTAGAGTTCAATGATAAAGCTTTAAATTTATAAGTTTAAATTAACCCTAAATAAGAGGAAAAGGAGTGAAATTTGAGTAGAAATATAATGAGATCAATATGAGTAATGGAAAGTGGTGATTGGGATGTAGTGAACATAAGTTGGCTATTGGAAGGAAAAGAAATAACTAAATGTGGTTTTTAGTAGTAATTAGTACTTTTGGTCATTTGATCAATTGAATAACAGTGCCAATTGTGTGTAGATTGGTATGTTACATGTGTAGACTGAGAAAAGGAATGTCTAGGGAAGCATTAGTGGTTGAGAAATCCACAAGTAACCTTTCCTGTGACAGAAGGGTTGAGGTAACTGAATAACTTACTCTATTTGACTGTCTGATGTAACTATTAGTTAATATTATAGATATTGAATGAAATTGTTGTAAATTATGCATGTTTTGAGACAATGTATTAATGTTGCATGAAAAGGATTTCAATTAAAAAATTGGTAGAAATATACAATTATATACTATTTATATGTGGTTTTAAACACAACTAGTGATTAATATGAAAGCATGATCATAGGAGGTGAGAGTTCACCCATAGGGAGAAGTAGTAAGAAGTCCATATGGCATTATTCTCCTTAGTGCCTGACGAGGTGTGGTGTTGAATAATTTCATCTCTTTAGTATCAATTGAGGTATGATGTTGAGGAGATTATCTCTTTAGTGCCTATGTGGGGTATGGTATTAGAGATCTGAGCTCATTAGTATCTATGTGATGCAGTGTTAGAGTAGCGACACTCTAATCAACATGTGATAGGGGAAAATCCTAGTTTTTAAAGTGGTACAGGATATCTTTGGGAGGGTGACTTCTACCATTAAAGGAGCGTTTAGGTTAATAAGTGTGTATTGGCCTATTAAGAGCCTATGGTTTCAGCCGGGGTGATACAAAGTTTAGATAGTAGTGGATCATGCTAATATCGATGATGAGATGTAGTGAAAAATAGTTTTTGTGAAATGAGATTTATGTTATACGCTATGTTTGACTGTGTATGTATATATGCAATATTTGCTTACAGTTACCTATGATAGTTAGTAGTAATGAGTTATTCTATTACTGAGATTATTATCTCACCCCATGGTTATATTTTTACATGTCAAAATAGTAACCCAAGAAAAAGGAAAGATGTTGGACCTATAAGATCTTGAAATTTATGTAATGAACTTAATATGTTGTACCTATGTATATGAATAAGTTGCTACAGGATGCCATATGCATGTGTTAAATTGTGACTTCTAGTAATTTTAAGGATCTTAGCCCAATTTGCATGAAAATGTGATACATGTAGTGAATCATGTGAATGGGCTAAGATTTAATTGAAATTATATGGTAAAAGTGTATAAAGTGATTTTATGGTGAAATGTAACACTCTGAATTTCTTAGTCCCATGATTATAGTTAATCAAGGGTAAAGTGTTAATTAGTATGGGATTAGAGATTCAATGATTACTTAATAGATTAACTTGTTGGGATGGTTGTGTAATAGATATGGGTGGATAGAATGCGTCTTGGGTTGAAGCAAGTACGTGTGATGAGAATAATCTCATTATACCATTCGCCGTAGCTTATGCTGCATGTGTCACAGTGCATGGACTAAAAATTGCTTCATAACTCATGAAATTTTAAAAATTTTAGAGGAGTGAAATTTGGAAACACACGAGAAAAGGAGAGCAGAAGGGTTGATGAGTTAAGGTAAGTTATTTCAGGCCATTGGAAGGTGCTTCTCATCAATAACTTATCAGGTAAGCTATGTATAACTCTTACCTTTCATTCTACACAAATTTCTCTTAAAATGAGTTATAGAGAAATTGAATTTATGGGATTTAATTCTTGCTCAATAGTAATAAAAAGGTTCTCAAAAGTTAAATTAGAGTTTTGTAACTGGTTGAAAGCTGAATGGTAGAGCATTAAACTTGTAGGCTCAATTTGGCCCTTAGAGAGAGAACTTTATGGCAAAAATTATATTTGAGTAAAATAAGACAGATTTAGGTAATGCAAATTAGTAATCAAGTATAAATGAACTTAGAATGGATAAATGAAAAATAGTTTACGAATGAATATAACCTTAAGTAGTAAATATGAGTTTTTTAGTCAAAATGGACCAAATGACTAAATGTGTCAAATGTGTTCCAGATTGGCATATATGGCATGTGGGTAGAGAAAGAAGCTTGTGATAAGCTATTGTTGAGTTGAAATCTATGGGAAACCTTTCTAGTGACAGAAGGGTTGAGGTAATTGAATGACTTTCTTCGTTTGACTGTTTTATTGTTACGTGTTAGTATGCTATGTAGTGCATGAAATGGTTTGAACTAAGCATTTTTATAGCATTGTGTGATTGCTATCTGAAGATGGACATTTGATTGAAATAAAGCATTGAAATGTGTGATTTCAATGGCATGCATTATATATGTAAGTTATATGCAAGAAAGTA